>NC_056759.1:21513384-21785884 GCF_018687715.1 Carya illinoinensis | reverse complement strand
GTACAGTTTGTATATTTTGAGAACAGTTAAGTCAAGTTATTAACGTCAATCATGATCCTAAGTGTTAGATGACTCACTCAAAAATGAGTAGCACAAAGGCTATCCCAAGTGCAGGAGGATGTCGTGTAATAATTAGGAATAAATTTCTAAATTGTCTCCTCAGGGAAAGTTACTTAAAATCAAACTCGTTTAAAATAGTGAAAATATTCACAAAGAGAAAAATAAAAATGATGGTATGTGCAATGGATTAAAGAGTACAACAAGAATGAAAAAGGGCACTAGTCATGGACTAGATTCATATTTTTAGATTTTTGAGTATCGAAATAAAATGTAAAAGACTAACAAATTAAAACTAACAGTCAAAGAGTCAACTAAACTGAACAATCTTAATTAATCTAAAAATTAAACAATGAAACTGAAATTATTTAAGTCCTAATTAAACTTTAATCAATCTAATATGCAATGGAACTAAGAGATTAATAAAACTAAGCTAAGAATTAAACTAGATTAGAAAGTAATTGACAAAATACAAACTAAAAATTGAAAAGCCCCAAAACCAAGATTCTAGAATTCATCCTTGTATTCAAATCACAAATTCTCAAAATTAATCCATAGCAATTGTAATCACTATTAAATGAAAGCTTAAAGAATCTGAAAACCAGCCGACGCCGAGAGAATAAAACCCACGCAGTCGCTGAACTGCAAAAAATAGAAATTGAAACTAAAAGAAATTCATCAAGAAAAAGCTGCAGCCCCCCAGATGCCAAATGAAAAACATAAAGGAACCCAAGAAAAATAAAACTCCAACCACGTCCCTCCACGTTAGAGCAAGGAAAATCACACTAAATCACCGCCTAATGGTATCAGCCCCTCTCTACCGACTTCCTCAACTCCAACTTAAATGAAAAATGCTACTTAACAAAATAAATTCCCTCTCTGCAAAATAATCTCACCCACCGACTGCTTTCAATGAAAACTCCAGACCTCCAAAAACTCCACACGTCTTCACGTTTTAGAAAATTAATCCTATCCCAACCGACTCACACCTTCCCTCCAATGATTCATTCCCTTCCACGTACAACTACCTCCAAGAACCGACCGACTCTTTCTTTCTTAAAACTCCCCCTTTCACTCTCTGAAAAATAAATCCGAACCGACTAAAACTCCCCCTGGTTTTCTCTGTAAAATTAATCTCCTTCTCAATGAAATCGACACCCTTATTTAATGAACCAACCCACCGACTTTCACACTCCTCTCCACATTTCAGCCAGCTCAAATGCACCAACTTTGCTTTCATTTATGAACCGACTTTCTCTTCTTTCTTCCAGCTCATCACCAACTTTGCTTTCACTTTAATCATGCACCGGCTCTCTTCTTTCTTCCAGACGTGGAATCACGTTTCAGCCAGCTCAAAATCCTTCCTCGCCTCATCAGTTCTTCCACTTAATGATGAACCGAATTTTTCTTTTTTATTCAATCATGCACCGGCTCTCTTTTATTTGCTCATCATGCATCCAGCTTTCCTTTTATTCTTCCAGACGTGGGATCACGTTTCAGCCAGCTCTTTAATAATTCATCACTCCATGATATAAAGCACCAACTCTCTATTTTGTTCAATCATGAATCCAGCACCGAATCTGCTTTCCTTTCCCTCCCACATCCCTACATTTCACTATGAAAATTAATTAAGTCCCAACCGAACCACTTTCCCTCAACTCTCTAACATGTACTCCAACATGTAAAATTCAAATCTCCTAGACATCTCTCCACTCCAATGTAAGGGAGTAGAGCCAGCCAAAATAATATTCCATAGCTCCTCCACCTCCAAAGTGAATATGTCATCCAATCAAGTCCACTTTAGCTGTATCAACTGACATCAAATATTTGATTCTGCTTGAATATAATATCTCTTGCCTTTTTCTCATAAATGTCCAACATTCACCACTAGCCAACCTCTTTTTCCTTTCCGTAAATGTCCAAATCCATTTTCTTCTGCTTTTCATAAATTCTGAAAATCCAGGCATGCTTTCCTCCTTTTTCTTCCGTCAATCCCGCTACATTCTATTTTTCTTTTTCAACGTATGTGCCTCCACTTGATTTCAACTCCCTTTTTAGAATTTGACATTGCATGTGTTTGTCCACCGTAAACCATTTTCTTCACCGCGTGCATCTATAAACAACGACCAAAAAGTCATCTTGTCTTGGATTCCATGTGAATTTTATTTAAGCTGAAAATAAGTAGATAAAAATAACACTCAAACATAAATTAAAATGAAAAATAGATTATCAAAAATATGTTATATATGTGAGGAAATATTGTCCAATTAAATCATAGTTGTAAAATTAAGCATAAACATGATATCAATCAATTAAAAATCACAACTCGTATTTATGTTTATTAACCATTTTTCCATCTAAAACCAATAATAATGTCACGAAGAATTTAAAATACATTGGTTTTAAATAGCTAAAATATGCAATATTTCAACTCAATCATTAGGATGGAGTAATATCTTAGTGAAACTCCTTTGTTCAAGCTGGAGTGTCTAAATAGGTGTGAAATTTTCCAAATTGTCAAAATACTGTCAACAGGTAGCCGGCGGGGGCTTAAGTAGCTGGTCACTAGAGCACACTAAGTACTAATGCCGATGGAGCAACATTTCATTTCAACAATTCATGGGGTAAAACAACTGTGGAGCATGAAGTAGAGGGTCACAACAATGGTAGTGCATACACTACGTTAAATACATCAATTGTGACATGTAGAATACATGGGTCCACAACAACTGTGGAGTATGTATTAACACACTTGTAGCTTGTATAGATTCTGTTTTGTTATGTGGCAGTTGGTTGGGATACATGGATCTAGGGTTTATCACCCAAGAAGTTGAGTTTAAGCAATTAAAGAAACAAGATTCTAAGCTCATATTAAGTTAAGTTTCAAATCAAGTTCATGTTAAGTCAAGTTTTAGATCAATTTCATGTCAAGTCAAGTCTTAGTTTAATTCCAGTTCAGTTTAAGCAAGTCAAGTTCAGTTTATGTTTCAGTTTAAGTTATGTCAGTTATGCTATTTTGTATGTCAAGTTATGCTATAATTATTTTTGACTTTGATTATGCATTCATACTTTTACTACTATGCATGCATTATTAACCTATGTGGAGGTTTTTTGTTAACTTACTGAGATTTGTAATCAAATCTCACAGTAGTAGTCCCAATTACCATTCCACCCAGAATGGTAGACCTTGTTATAGGACCCGAAGGAGAATCAAGATTCGACCAACTAAACACTGTCAACTGAATGACGGTGCAACATCAATGTTAATATAGTGGTTAACTTAAATTACCACTTGTACTATGGAGTTGCATCTCTAGTACTCTTTTGATCATAGCCATTTTGGACTAGCATTATGATTTTAGTTGTTTAGTATGTCATTATGTATGAAGTATGTTTTAAGTGTCTGGGAAATTTCTAGTTTGGTGCATATTATTGTTAAAGAAAAAAAATTATCCGGTGTGAATATTGCATAATGCTATATGTATTTCATGAATATTACATCTTATATGTCATGCATGAGGGCAAGTAACCTTGTGTTGTATGTCTTGACGCTTCAAATGTCCATCCTATTCTAAGCAAAATTTAGATCCTCTTTGGAGTTGGAACCTTCAAAGAAAGCAAGTGACTTGAAGGGTGAAATGGAGAGTAGAGGTAGAGCAACACTAGCACTGCCATAGTATGTTTTTTAGGTGCTTCTAAGACAGTGTTGGGTATGTGGAGTAAATGTTGTGTGAGAGTATGTCATAAAATTTGCATTGTATATTCTATAACTTTCCCCTTTATGGTCATGAAATAATAAATCTTTCACTTTTTCATTATGTTTACAAATATATTTACATTGTGATTTTGGGATCTTGATGTGTGACTAGCTTGGATTTTGTGATGAGGTGATTTCGAGTATTTGAGTCTTATCCATCAATGATCATGGATGGGTTGAGGATTTCTTTGGCCATTTCTATGATAAGTTGCCCCAAGTTTCATATGAGTAGGAGTGATTCCCCATGATGATTGGGGTGAAGTGCTTTCATATTGGCCTCTTGACACCACGAATTCTCATCAAGTCCTTTATTGAGGAATGGGGCCCCACACCTCAATTCGAGTTGCTTTTTTCAAAAAAGAAGAAGAAAAAAACCCAAGGCCTCGTTATAGATTACACAGACTATCTCAACTCATCTCATGTCATCTAATTATTACAATTTTCTCAAACACCAATACAAAATACAATAAACAATTCAATATTTTAAAATCCTAAAACAAAAATTATATTGAAAAAAATTATATTCTAACAATATTTTATTCAATTTTCAACTTTGATCTCATCTTATCTCTGAAACCAAATGAGGCCTAAGTGTGCACGGATTGAACATGGCACTACTATGCCACACGATACTACCCCATTGGAATGTGCACTTTTCCGTTCAAGGACTCGTGCCTCTAAGCTGCTATAATGCCCCCAGCCCCTACTTGGGATTTTACGGTGACTGAAGTGTCGGGATATGTAACTCAAAACTACATACCCCCTACATGACAATTAAGATGCAATGTATCTAATGTAATTCTTGTAGTATGCAATAAATCGCAGCGGGAATTCATGTAAATCTAAGTAAGATTTAGAGCAATTTTGCAAAATATCATGGTACCATGAAAACTAAATATCCCAAAAAGATTTCATTATTTGAACATCCTAAAATACAAGAGGGTCCAAAGAATAATAACTCAAACCATTCCCTCTTTTAACTACAAATTTTAGGATCCATCTTAAAATTCTACATGTTCTCTACTTCGCCTTGCCCTTGTAGATTATCATTCTCAACTTCTCAAAGAGCTGTAGCACTTCTGTTATGAATTGATTAGTAGCTTCTAGCCTCTCCACTAAGGATGGCTCTGCCAAGTGCTCAGGGCTCTTCGAGGCCTCCTTGACTATTTGGGGTGTTGGCCTCTTACATTTCCCCATATTCGATCTCTTGTCTTGTAACAACTTCTATCATTCCAAGTTGGGAATGGTAGTGGAAACTAACATGGTGAGATTTTAAGAAATCTCAGTAAATAAACAAACAACATACCATAGATAATATAGGCATATAAAGGAAAACCATGAAATGAATGCATGGACATGTACTTGACACAAAACTTAGTTCATGCAATTTGACTTTAAAAAACATGTAACTTTGATCCTTTGACCTTCCAATAAAATATTTTTTATTAGCACATTTCCAGTTACATATAACTCATCTTTAACTCATTGCATTGTTCACTTTTTGTAACATGTAATTTGGATACCTCAGCTCCCCTATGCACCATTGGTTTCCCACTAGTTACCGCATCACCCAATGACCCACTTGACCGTGGTGACTACATCATAGTCCTTACTATGCAGTAGTTCGCCATTTTGCCTTCACTGCATATAGCACATGTGGCATCTACTAGCTTTAGATGCTACCCTGCTTCAATATCCTTTCCACAAGAATCCATTTTGTGATAACCCGCTCCTTCTTTCTTCTTTAATCATGAGCCTCAATCTATGTGCCATACCTCATTGGCATGTTTTAAAAGATATTAAGCGGATTTCAAAGTAAGATAAATATTTTAAAGCTTACGAGTATTTTAAATATTCTAAAAATATTTATATGTGATATTTCCATTATTATTAGATAAACTTGCTTTTAAGTAACACAATTATAATATTTTGATGAGCTCTAAAAATATTATGCTCATCAAAATATTATAATTGTGGATAATTATTTAATTTAAATATTTTAGTCATTTAAAAATATTACAAAATTTAATTTTACGTTGAAAACTCAAAATTAATTTAAATGATTTTATTCTCTTTGAGTAATTAATGAGACTTCATTATTTTAAATAATGATGAAGTAATGGTATAACACTCTATCTCTCGTTATTTATGTAAATATGTTAGTTAGTTGATAGGTTGTGGACTGACCGGTGCAAAACTGCAAGTGCACAGTATCGTAGTTTTATAGTAAAGTAATAAGAAGAGTATCGTCCTCAGGGATTGGTATCTTACGTTTGTCAAATACCAAAATTATACTAAACTTGATTTTATCTAGAGGAATCACTAAGATTTTTTTTGTAGTTGCAATTTAAACTAAAATCGACTCAAAGAGAAATATGCAAAGGAAATAAAGCTGATGTTCGAAGATCAACTTAATGGGGATGAAAACTTCTGGGAAATCGATTTCACCTAATTATTCACTATGCTTTTCTCATCCAGCTAACTTAATTTAAATCTCTTTTGTCTATTAGCAAATCTCTAAATCATCCAAAAGCCTCTTTCGATAGTCAATTGGAATTGACTCTTGGTTATCAATTCACACAAAAATATGTAAATTCAATAATCAAGGACACAATAAGACCAAAGATTTAATTACTACATAGGTTCATACAAGTCTTTCGATCTCTATACTTACCTATGCTGAAATATCCAAGATCTACCTTATGATTCCCTCTTTCGATAGCAAATCACAAGATTAATTATCATCTAATTAATGGCCAGTTAATTAGAAGCAATAAACTCAGAATAAATCAGATAAACAAAGAGAGAATTGCATTAAATTAGCATAGACAAACAAGCATAGTTTGGAAATAGGTTACATCGTTTTCCTAGAATAAAGTAAATTTAGCTCATGCTAGAAATGGAATTCAACATAAACGACTTCACCATAATTGTTCTGAGAAGATTGGAAGAAAAAAAAATACTGAAAAATCCTCCTTGCAACCGCAAATCATCTTCAAAAGCTCAAGGGAACGATTCAACGCTTTTCTCCCATCCGTGCTCGTGTATGATTCTAACGTACGTGCAATAATTGGAATTTCCTCTCCAAAACAAATGATTTGAATCCCTCTAGCTATGTTTTTCTGTCCCAAGAAGTGTTCTCCAGTCAAAAGTCGCGGCCCTAGAGTGAAAAATTGCTTTTATATGGTGTGACGGCGGAAAACCTAAAATCTGTCAAAATACGATGTTCGCTCGAGCAGGGTGTCGAACGCACATCGAGCGTTCGACTCTGTCTGATTTCGCTCGAGCATCCTATCGAGCGCACGTCGAGCGTTCGACTCTGCCTGATTTTACTCGAGCGGCCAATGTCTCCGTTCGAGCGATATTTGTTTTTCAGCAACCCGCTCGAGCTCCCTGTCGAGCGGTAGTCAAGCGTTTGAATCTGCCTGAATTCGCTCGAGCGGCCAAAAGCCTCCGCTCGAGCGAACTTGTAAAATCTGCAATATGAAATTTTGCAAGTCATCATGGACTGTGTTGTTAGTAATTATGGAGTTCGCTGTGTAGTTGTAAAGTGAAGTTTTGCTATGTAATGAAGTGTTGGGCATAATTGTATAGTGTTGTGGACTGTGCTATGAAGTATTGGTGTAAGCTGTGCCGTAGTTGTGATAAGGCAACTGTTGTGAAGGCAGTACACGTGGCGTGTGCTCCGCGTCATGTAGCGACGCATCGTGTGATGTGCATCATGATAATAAGTGATGTAGCGAAGGAAGTACGCATGGTGCGTACTCCATGTCGGTAGCGATGCACCGTGAGGCGTGCATTAGTGATGTGTGTCGTAGTGTGAATGGAAGAGAGTGCACGTGGCGTGTGCTCCATTTTTTGTAACGATGCACCGTAAGGCATGTCGCATATAAAAGGGTGGTTGCGTAGTTGAGGAGCATAGAGTGTATTGTGTAGCATCGGGAACTATGTAACAGTATCCCAAAGTAGTAGTGATGTGGCCTGTAGTCCAAGATGACGGGTGCCACCTTGTGGTTGACTTATGGCTGAGAGTATGTGTGAAGTGGTGGAAAAGTATCAAAGAGTGCAGTGGAAGCATGATAGGCGTCATGATGTGACTTGGGATTGGTCTTGAGCTACGTGATGTGACAGAGGAGCATTTGTGGATGCAGTCCTCTCTGTCAAGTGTTGGGATGAACTTGTAAAGGGGCTGGGATGTAGGAAGAGTCCTATCAACCGGGTTTGAGCAAGTTGTTATCGGAGTATGGAGCTTGTTTATATAAGCAGACGTTCATTGGAATTATAAGTTGGTCTTAGGTGATAAAAGGGATAAGATATAGGTGCCTCTGGCAAGACATGTGTCTCGGACAAATTTACCATATGTAATGGGTAATCTGTCCTCAGCATGGTTACAAATTGTTTTAGCCTCAGACTTGGCTTTAATCCATGTGGCTTGTATGGATGGGAATGAGGATTGAGTATGGGCTAGGATGCATGAAGGTAGTGACGAGTATATAGTATAAGGTTGGAATGCACGACTCTGTCAGTTGAAATCATGCATCGACATGTGGTTAATAGAAGAATAAGATGGAGGTCTTAGTGTCTTAACCCTAAGGTGAATCACGGTGGTTCACTTTAAGGAATTAGACCCCAAAGGTTTTAGCATAGTAAATGGCACGTAAGAGCCCAGGGATGGATAAAGAGTGTTCCGAGTGAGGCATAGTTCTTTCTTTAGTATAGTTGCTTATACATTAGATAGATGATGGCGTAAGGTTATGTGTATGCATGTAGGTTGCCATCTGACACGCACACGAATGGACTGCATGAATTGAGTATGGCATGAAGTCCAAGTAAGTATTGCCTTCATACTCTTCTAGAGTTTTTCTAAATAAACAAAGATGAAAACGAAACGCTTTTCTTTAAAACAAAAATGAAAGGATTTATCTATGAAACACGCTTTATGAAAAAGAAAGCTAAGCATGAGTTTTTAAGCATACGTATGTAACGGCCCTCCTTGGCAACCCCTTTTCATGCACCCAAATTATGTATGTGTATGCATGTGGATGGATGCTATACACGGTACGTATTGTATGCATGTTCACGAAAGGAATTGAAAGGAAGCTTTAAAAGATACACGAACACGTGTTTTTAAACGATGCAAATGAAAGAAAACTGCTTTTAAAATGACTTTTATGAAAAGACAGAAAACTATTTTTTTTAAATGACTTTATGAACGAAATGAACTGAATGACTATAATTAATGTAAGAACTGTAAAGAACCGTAAGAACTGGATTGTAAAGGACTGAACAGACTGAAAAGGAACGAAAGAACTGTAAAGGAATGGATGTATGAAGATGTAACGCTCGTCCTTGTAGTGGGTCTTTTAGAAAATGATTTTAATAAAATAGACGAGAATTACGATTCATTTTGAAAATTTCTTTTCCTTTCATGCCAGGATACAAAAGCCTCCATGTTTATAAATAAAAATTCATTTTTTCTTAATTAAAAAGGTTACAGCAGAAAACATAAATTTTATAATTAATGTTTCTCATACAAAATATATTGCCTAGACTTTCGTGTTCTTCCTCTTGGGCTGTGCCCATCCTGACACATCATGCTCATTTTGTCCCTGGGAGGACACACATAAAAACTAAAATGATTCGATGACTCATAAGCATTACTTTTAAAATATAATAACAAAGATTTTTAGTCATGCATTCATCACTCAATACATACATATCATACTTATCATGCATGGACATGCAGTTCGTTTTAAAAACGTTGCGAGGTGGGGTTTTTCTTTAAAAATGTTTTCTTTCTTAAAACAGTTCCCCACGCGTGACTACCTTCATTTCTTAAAGAGTCTTTTCATGCATACATCTTTTCTTACATACATTCATGCATTCTTTCTTAACATGCATCCATTTATTCTTATCACTTTCATTGGCCGTAGCACACTGTTACGTCCGGTGTGCTGGGGTTAGCGGTTTTTTGGACCTGATTCTGCCTGTGGCCATGGGTTGGAAATCCATTCTGTCAAGGTGCAACACTGGGTGCACTACTAGTACTATTTACCTGGCATTGCAATCTGCCCAGTCCAGTTCATTTGGTACCTTTCCCATTTCTGTTCATATCGTCGTTACGTATCTTCATACATCATGCATTCAGTTCATTCATTCCTTTTCAGTCATTTCCTTTCATTTTCAGTCCTTCCAGTCCTTTACGGTTCTTTCAGTTCTTACATTCAGTTCTTACAGTTCTTTCAGTTCTTACATGTTCTTCCAATTCTTCAATTTCTTTCCTTCATAAAGTCATTCTTTTAAAAATAGTTTTCTTTCTTTTCGTAAAAGTCGTTTTAAAAGTAGTTTTCTTTCATTTGCATCTTTTGAAAATGTTGGTTCATGTATCTTTTAAAGCTTCCTTTCGTTTCCTTTCGTGAACATACATACAATACATACAGCTTATAGCATCCATCCACATGCATACACATACTTACTTTGGGTGTGTGTAAAGGGGCTGCCAAGGAGGGCCGTTACATACTTATACTTGAAAACTTATACTTAGATTTCATTTTCTAAACGTGTCTGCTAGAGAAAACCTTTGGTTTTCATTTTAAAGAAAAAGCTTTCGTTTTCATCTTCGTTTATTTAAGAAAACTCTATAAGAGTATGAACGCAATACTAACCAAGACTTCCTGCCATACTCATTCCATGTAGTCCATTTGTGTGTGTGTCAGATGGCAACCTACATGCATACACATAACCTTACGTTATCATCTATATAATGCATAAGCAACTATACTAATAAATAGAACTATGCCTCACTTGGAACACTCTCCATCCATCCCTAGGCTCTTACTTGCCATTTACTATGCTAAAACCTTCGAGGTCTTATTCCTTAAAGTGAACCTTCGTGATTCACCTTAGGGTTAAGACACTAAGACCTCCATCTCATTCTTCTATTTCCATATTCCTATGCATAATTCCAACCGACAGAGTCATGTGTTCCAACCTTAGACTATATACTCGTCATTACCTTCATGCATCCTAGGACATACTAAATCCTTATTCCCATCCATACAAGCCACACGACTTAAAGCCAACTCTGAGGCTAAAACACCGTGTAACTATACTCGAGACAGATTATCCATTACATAAGGTGAATCTGTCAGGCACACGTGTCTCGCCAGAGGCACATATATCTTATCCCTTTTATCACCTAAGACCAACTTATAATTCTAATGAATGTCCCGCTTGTATAAACAAGCTCCATACTCCGATACCAATTTGCTCAAACTCGGTCGATAGGACTCTTCCTACTTTTTGGCCTTGTACAAGTTCATCCCAACACTTGATAGGAGAGGACTGCATCCACAAATGCACCTCTATCACTTCACGCAGCTCAAGACAAATCCTGAGTTACAGCACAATGCCCGTCATGCTTCCGCTGCACTCTCTGATACCTTTCCACCACTTCTATATACACTCGACCATAAGTCAACCACAAGGTCATACCCGTCACCTCGAACTATAGGCCATGTCACAGCCATTTCGGGACACTGTTCCACCGTTCCCGACATGGCTCACACACCCTATGCTTCTCAGCTACGCCATCCAACCCTTCGTGACACACCGCCCAGTGTATCATGACATAGCATAGAGTACACTCACGTGAACTCTCTTCCACTCATACTACGACACACATCACTATGATACACACCTCATGGTGCATTGCTACACAACATGGAGTACGCACCTTCACTACATCACTTATTATCACGATGCACATCACACGATGCGTCACTAAGCAACATGGAGTACGCTTGATGCGTACTCTCTTCACAACAGTATGTCGCATCACAACTACGGCACACCTCACACCCATACTTCATAGCACACTACACAATTAAGCCCAATACTTCACAACTACACTTCATTTCACAACTAAACAGGGAACTCCTCAATTACTAACTACATAGTCTACAGTCCAACCAACCAACTAATATAAAAATAAATAATGAGAGATAGAGGGTTATACCATCGATAGGATAACCCGTGCGTTGCTCACTGTCCATCACGATCAAGACGTCGGAGGACTTGTACGTGGCGGTAAACACCGTTATGACAGCTATCCACCACATAAAGTGGCTGTTTGGGCTTGAGAATAGCTAGGTGTGGTCTTGGAAAGGCTCAAGATGGCCTCATGGTGGTCTGAGGTGGTGGAGCACAACGGCCTCACGCCGTGAACAGTGCATCAGGGAGAGAGTGAAGGTGCTTGAGGTGGAGGAAGGTTATGGAACTTCGTGAGAAGCTAGGGAGAGGTAGAGGAAGGTGTGGTGGAGTTGTGATGGCGAGGTGCTGGCTCAGGGCAACGGATCGGCCACAAGTAGTGCAATCCATGCCTTGGCAGATCGATTGGTCATGAAAATGGTTGGGAAGGTAGTGGCAGTGAGAGGAACAAGATGGTGGTGGTGAGGTGCTGTGGGTAGTCGTGCACGGTGGTGCAACCGAACGTGTGTGTTTGTGGAGACCCATCGAAGAAAGTGAGAGGTAGGGGGAAAGGAGAACATAGGGAGGAAGCCCATGATGTGGTGGTGTTGGTGGAAGTACTCAATGGCCATTTTGGCTGCGTACAGTGGCGCTAGGAGGAGGAAATGGATGTGAAACCCATTTTGGCCAAGTTGCTCTAAGAGGAGAGAGAGCACATGGGAGCTCGTCGATGGGAGGGGATGTTGGCTGAAGGGTGAGGGTCAGTTGGTGATCGGCGGTGAGGCCAAAACTACTGTGTATGGCAGCATGGAGGTGAGGGATGGGTTTTTACCCATTTTGGCTAGAGAGGCTGTGGGAGGAGAGCGGGAGTGCGAGGGGCTTGCTGACAGGAAGAATTATTGGCTGGCATGAGGGGAGTGATCGGCTACCGGCGGTGAAGCCAACTGTGGCGGGCGGTGGCTGGGCTGGGAGGAGATGAAGGCTACGGTGAGAGAGAGGCTGGGCAAGTCAGGCATGGGGAAGAGAGAGAGGAAAGAGAGGAAGGAGAGGAAAGTGATGAGAAAAAGAGAGGGGCTTGGGTATTTAATCCAAGTCCTTCATTTCGGGATCTTCAAAACGATTTAACAGTGAGTTTAAACACTAATTTGAAAACACGTAAGTGTTTTATTTAAACTAAAGTTTAAAATAAAACACTAAGAGGAATTAAGATAGAATGTTATTGTATAAAATAAAGTTTAGAAAATAATATTTCTTCATCATTATTTAAAATCATGAATTATCGTTAATTACTCAAAGAGAATAAAATCATTTAAATTAATTTAGAGTTTTCAACCTAAAGTTAAATCTCTTAATATTTTAAAATGGCTTAAAATATTTAATTTAAAAATTATCCACAATTATAATATTTTTAGAGCTCATCAAAATATTATAATTGTGTTATTTTAAAAACAAGCTTATCTAATAATACTGGAAATATCACATATAAATATTTCAAGAATATTTAAAATATCCATAAGCTTTAAAATATCTATCTTGCTTTGAAATCCGCTGGATATCTTTTAAAACACGTCATAGAGGTATGGCATGTAGAACGAGGCTCATAATTAAAGAAGAAATAAGGAGCGGAATATCACAGAATATACACAACGGCCATATGAATGGAAAAGGAAATGGTACCGAATGGACTGGACTGGACAGATTGCAATACAAGATAAGTAGTATTAGTAGAGCACCCAGTGCTACACCCTAACGGAATGGATTCTCAACTCGTGACCATGGGCGGAATCAGGTCCAGAAGACCTCTAACCTCAGCACACGAGGCGTAATAGTGTGCAACGGCCAATGAAAGATTTAAGAAAAAAATGTATGCATGTATGTATGTAAGAAAAGATGTATGCATGAAAAGACTCTTTAAGAAATGAAGGCAGTGAGGCGTGGGAAATTGTTTTAAGAAAGAAAATGTTTTTAAAGAAAAAAAAAACCCACCTTGCAACGTTTTTAAAACGAATTGCATGTATATGCATGATAAATATGATATGTATGTATGGAGTGATGAATGCATGACTAAAAATCTATGTTATTATATTTTAACTATATGAAGTAATGCTTACGAGTCATCGACTCATTTTAGTTTTTATATGTGCCCTCCCAGGGACAAGATGAGTATGACGTGTCGGGATAGGCACAGGCCAAGGGGAACAGCACGAAAGCCTAGGCATGTTATTCTGTACGAGACTTTAATTATGAAAATTAATGTTTCCGTTGTAACCTTTTTAATTAAGAAAATAAGTTTTATTTATAAACATGGAGTCTTTTGTATCCTGGCACGAAAGGAAAAGAAATTTTCAAAATGAACCGTAATTTCTATCTATTTTTAGTAAAATCATTTTCTAAAGGATCCACCACAAGGACGGGCTTTACACATTTGAGGCCTGCCAACGATACTTCATCAACCTAGGGACTACCACTCCAATTTACGCACTCTAGAGTAGACATAGGAGTTTCATCAAGACATTCTCTCTTCCTAGCATTTGGGTTGTGTACTCTTTTCAAATAAAAGAGTTTGTCCTGGCACGACAGGAAAAGAAATTTTCAAAAGGAACCGTAATTTCCATCTATTTTTTAGTAAAATCATTTTCTAAAGGACCCACCACAAGGACGGGCTTTGCACATTTGAGGTCTGCCAACGATACTTCATCAACCTAGGGACTACCACTCCAATTTACGCACTCTAGAGTAGACATAGGAGTTTCATCAGGATATTCCCTCGTCCTAGCATTTGGAGTCATGATAAAACATGTACAAACTCTTTTATTTGAAAAGAGTACACAACCCAAATGCACGTGACATGAAACTTATGATACTTTTCTTTTTAATGCATCATGTGGACATGTAAATGCTGAGAATCATGTAACCATGTGACACAACATTGAACATCTCATGTTACTACTTGAAAATATTAGAATATTCAAATACTTAGTTCACAAACATAGGCAATAGCATTTGAGACATACCACAATAAAAGAGCAACATCTTAAACCCAAATACATATACATAGCTGAATGTTTTGAGACTTAGACAACCATGTTATAACAAGCAACTCGAGTTAATATTTCTAAGCATATCCGAAATATCATGAACAAGTAAACATACTAAGAACATCACGCAAAGCTGATTACAAGGCATCACATTGCAAGGGATTGTCACCAATCAATTATTTCATATAATGGCACATGAAAATGCAAAGTTTACCCGACATATACAAATATTATCCAAAGTAGGTTGAGAGTCTACTTACAAAAACCCAAAGCAATGAGCAAGCAAGTTGTAAAAAGTGTTTGTTCAAAATATTAGAAACAAGAAGATGTATCCTAAATCCAACATGTGTGGTCGTGCTAGGGCTTCTTTTTGCTCCTAGTGACACTCCAAGCATTTGGCCCAGCTAGAGGCCCTTGGTTAAAGGTGGTCGTGTTTTTCCCTTCACCTCGACAATGTCTTAGGTGTGAGCATGAGTGCATGGTGAGGTACGTGTTGTGCAGGTTGGCCAAGATTCCTTAGAAACGAGGTGGGAATCTCTTCTCCTAGTTTCGGCTTCCCCTTTTGGTAAAATCCTAATTTTTTTCCCATCAAGAAACTCTCACAAAAGAAAGGTTGAACACCCAGGCATGATGGTGGTGGTCTTCCTTGGATCTAAAACCCTAGTGACCCCATCACCCTTGTGTGTGTGCGTGACTTGTGAGTAGTGAGGGTTAGAGTTGTGTTGTGCAATGTGTTCCTTAAGAACGTGGTTGTCACCTTCTTCCTTGCCTGTGACTAAGAAGAGAGAGTGAGAAATAGTGTTTGAATTGGAGAGAAAGTGGATTTGGGCGTGTGGTAGGTGAAGAGATTGTAAAGCATTAACAAATGGCATCCAAAAGGCCTTCTAACCGTTGGCCCCTATCCTTTTATGTGCCCTCTTAGGTTTCCTCTCACACTTCACCTTGAAAATGGATGAAATTCATGCATGGGCACCAAGTGGCATGCCCCTCATCATTGGTTGAATCCCCTCTTCATCTTCCCATATCTTTACTTCCCTTGGAAACTTTAAAGGTCTCTTGAAAAGTGGCATGTGAGCACCTATACTGAAACCCTAATACCTCTTTGTGTCCCTCCTTTGTGTCCAGGTTCAAAAAACCTTTGGGCTTAAGGGTCTTTTCACAAAACCCTAATCATCCCTAGAGAATGGGTGAGTGCATGCTTGCCACTTGGCAATGCCGTGTGTGTGTGTTGCCGCCCACCTCCTTTTCCCACAAAGATTTTTCATCTTCTTCTAGACTCTTGGGGTAGCATGTGATGCATCTTCCCTAAGAGCCCTTTCCATTACCCTATATGCCTTCTCCTAGAAGAAATAGGTGCCCCTTTCCATTCCAATCATTGCATCCTTCTAGGAAAACCCTATCCCAAGTGCATGCATGACACTTGGCAAAAAGGTTGATTGGTCTTTCTTAGATGGGCGTGAAGCACTCCTTGACTGAACCCTAGGAGCCTCTTGGAAATGTGTGCCTATGCCCTTTGGCATCCCCCATGTGCCACTTCCCTATGCCATCTTCTTGAAATCCTCTTACCCCTTTACATGTGTGACAAGTGTCAAATGGTGGGTGAACTTGTCATAGGTGGCATGTAACCCTCATGGCCCAAACCCTAAGGGTCTTCTTGAGTTTTGTACCTCTGTTTTCTAGTGGCTCTAAGTGTCTACTCCCATTCCTAATCATTGCTCGTAGCTTTGGGAATTGTCAAAATCTAATTAGAGGCATGTTGGGTTTTTCGGTTACCAAAACCCTAAAGTCTCTCACCCCTTTTGCCCCAAATTACGTCTAGGTTCATGGTGTCTCTTGGGTGGAATCCGCATGTGTGACAAAAGGCCAGAGGTTGGTGAGTTGGGCATGTGCCCCAAGTTCCACTAGGGTTCCAAACCCGAATTCAAGGTGATGCTTGAATTCTATGGGCTTTGGTGGGACTGTTTATGGGCTTAGATGTTCAATGCACCAAGATAAATAAATAATGAAATAAATCCCAAGGTTTTTAAGTACTCTATACCTCTTAAATGGCCCAAAATTAAATACAACATGCTGACAAAAGACTGGCGAGGACTTGACTAAGTCCAGGTTGTCACAACTACCCTTTTGTTTTTTACTTGTTTTTTTCTTTTGGGGCATCAATGAGAGTTGCCAAGATTCCAATTTTACTCTCTTACTCTCTACAGAGTTAGATACGAGTGAATGCGGGAATAAAGCCCATCTAGATGATAAAATGGTTCCATTGTATATGAACATATTCACATCCCAAAAATAATACTCATGATCCATGCATATGTATTTAAAGGAGACTTGCGTGACTTGCTAGGACTCAGGAGCCCATGATGGCTCTATTTATTATTTACTTAAAGCTATAATATTAATTTTCAATTCCCTGGTATATAAAATTTTACTACTCGTAGTTTTAAAATAAAAAATAAGAAATTACACAGCTGATTCCTTCCAACCTAAACCATATTAATAAGATATTTATAACAAGTTTTCTTATTAAGGATCGATAGCTAATATTAATATAATATATGGGGATAACCGTATAAAAACGGCCCTTTTTTTTTCTTTTTGTCTTTTTTTTTTTTTTAAATCTTTAACGACAAACTAATTATAAACTAAAAAGTAATACCACAAATCACAGTTTCATATCACTTTCATCTTATTATATGAAATGTGTCGCTTTTATCATTTTTTAATCATCGTTTATTTTTTATTTTTTAAAGAAAAATTTCAGAGTCCAATGGACAATGACACATCATAAATAGAATGAATGTGGCTTGTAGAATATTTATAAACCAAATCCTCCATCCAAGATGTGATATCCCATTTTTACGTGTATTTTCACTAAAAAGGTATTTTAATTTAATTAAAATATTAGTTCTTTTATTTTAAATTATTGTATTTTAATTGAATTTATTTAGTTGTAATATTTATTTTATAGAGCTTTCTTAATATTAATTATTGTTTTGAGTTTATATTGCTGTGTAATTTATTTTAGTTTGTTTTTGGATTTAAAATTATGTTGTTGTTTTTACTAGTTATTTATTATATTTTAGCTTTATGTGGTATTTAAATTATTTTATTCGTTTTATAGCTTTTAAAGTCGTTTTCGTCAGATCAGTTTCTAGACTCTAGAGGTGAGGATTGAACCTCATTTCTTTTCCCCAGCTTTTCTTTTTCTCTTTTCTTTTTCTTTTTCTTTTCTTTCTTTTTCTTTCTTCTTTTTCTCCTCCAGTTTCCCCCTCCCCCACGCGTGTTTCTCTCTCTTTTTCTCCCCCATTTTTGCCGTTTTCTTCCACCGCCCAGTGCCGCCTCTCGCTGGCGACGTGTACAACACCACCCACCCAGAAATCTTCCCCTCCGGCCGGCGCACCTCCCTACCAAATTTCACCTCCATCCGAGCCACCATTAGCCGCCACGAGCTCCTCCAAGCCGCAGTGTTTTTGGGCCATTTCGCCGCCGTCGTTCCACCTTCAGCCAGCATTTCTTCACCACATCATCACCAACCTCTTGCTGTCTTAAACCACCCATTTCCAGCTCCGATCCGTTGCTGGAGCAGCCCCCACGAGCTCGTCTTCGTTTTTGCCATTTTTCGCTTCCACTGCCATTTTCTCCACCACCCACGGCCAACTCTCTCTTCCACTAGCTTCATAAATATCTCTAGGCCATTCCCTATCAATCACAAGTCTTGGTTTGTTCCCATTCGAAAGTGGGTATTTTACAACCCACGGCCACAGTGTATTTTACACTATTACGTTGCTTTTTCTTTGCCGTTTGCAGCCTCTTGATCCTTCAAAAATTATTATATAGCACTGTAAGTATTTTCCAAACTCTATTTTAGATTTAAATATATTATTGCTTTTATAATAAATTCTTTGACTGGTTGGTTATTCCGGACTGAGTCCAAGGAGTCGGGGGTCGAATGGATTGAGGACGGAGTTGTTTGTTTATTGTTGATGTTGAGTTTTGTTGGATAAATTGTGTCTTGAGGTGTGCATTGCATGGTGCATTCATGTGCATGTATTAAATTGAGAAAAATTTGGTTTTATCAGTGTAAATGGATTTTCGGGTGCGTGTGTATCATGACCCCAAGCCGGGATGAGGTATTATCTCGGTGGAGCTCTTCTGGTCACTCGGGAGTGGATAATACTGAGTGACATCCCCTAGGTTGTCGCTGGGCGATGACCGGATCGTACGATATGGTAACGCTGTTGTGTCGACTCCGTGGTCCTTAGGCTGGAGGGGACTAGAGGATAGCCTAGTCCAGGTACGCGCTGGGCGCGAGATTGGGCATCGCTCGTTTAGGCGTCACATGCATAGTCGTTACTTGCTGTGTAGCACAGGAGCCAGAGTGTGCGGATGATCCCTAGGGGTGATCATGGTGCATGCAATAAATTGGAACTGGTTTTGGATAATGGATACGGCCATTTTCTGGAAAAATGGCGAGGTTTTGTTTGAAATTATTGTGATCCATTTTCTGGGTAAATGGTGATTTCCTTGATTTGGGCCATTATCTGGGATAATGGAAAGGACTGGTTTTAAAGGATATGTTTTGGGCCAAAATGGGATTTTTGGCATGCGTGGAAAAATGTGGATTTATGGGATATGTGCATTTGGCATCTTTTCATGCATATTGTTGAGTTTAATATATTTTATCTTGTGGCGTTTGGATTATTACTTACTTGCGGCACCATTTTTAGTATCGTAGATTTTGATGCAGATGTTGAGGAGGAGGAGGAGGCTGAGCCCGAGGAGGCGGCTCCGCCAGAGTTTTGATTTGGAGTTGTTTATGTCAAAAATTATCTCTACTAGTTGCATGTCTTGTAATTTGGTTTGAAATGATATTTGAGACTTGTAATATTTTATTATGTGTACTTCAAATGAGTTTGTATTTAAACAAAAAAATTCTGATACTTAGTTATAAGACTGTTATTATCCGCTGCGTGATTTTATAGTACACTTGTTGCATGTACACACCTTGGCACTTGGCGATGGGATGTGTGACCCGTGTTGTCATCATCCCGACGCTTCGATTTCCACGTGTCCGTACGTGGGAATTGGGGGCGTCACACAATATCTTCATTTTGAGAATAAGATCCTATTCTCCCACCCATTCGTTCCTTTTGCTTCACAATATTATTCTCCCTTTTGCTACTCTCTCTCTCTCTCTCTCCCTATATATAATATTTTGTGTCATGTGTATGTATGTGAAGCTAAAATATGACGAGATAGACTCAATACTCTACACCAACAAGTATAAGAGCATCGAATGCCAATATACCACTATTGTCGCAATGGTAACCCATGACAGACTAGATAATTATTCACTTTTGTTATTTCTTTATTTTATTTTCATTATTTTGGCATAGGATAGACAAAGCCTTATCAAATGTCGGACGACTTTGGGGGTTGGTCAGCAGTTGTGGGAGTTCCGGTCGTTGGCTCTACCTTCACCATTGCAAACTCAGGGGGTCTAGTTCCCCTACCAGATTTGTAAGAAAGTAAGGTGCAGAGTAGCACTTGTGAAAAACAGAAGGTGGAAGGGAGATATGAGAAAAGAATATAGCTTCAGATGGAAGAGAAGGCTATTGGAAATCTCATTCATTCACTCTCTCGAATATAGGTTCTGTTACAAGTATATATACACTACAGAAAATAGAAAAACTAAAGAGGAAGAGTCCTAAAATTAACTTTTCATTTTCTACTGATTTACAAGTAATCCAGGACATGGCTTTTCATGACAACCTAAGACACTGCTTTACATCACTTCATCTGCAATTTTGTGCACTCTTAATTAGTTGTTGATGTGTGCTTTTATGCTTCTCTATTGCTTTACTTTTTTGTGTTGTGCTTTATACTTTTTAGTTGCTGCATCTTGCTTTACACCAACTTGTCTGCTGCATGGTGTTTTCTGCATGTCATTGTGTGCTTGTTCAAAATGTCTTTCTTCATTTTCCTTTTCTTTTTCATGTGATAATAGCCCCCAACAAGATGGAGAGTAGTAATTGACTACTCCCATCTTGCCTAGATGTGAATCAATGAGATAAGCAGGGTGTGCCTTAGTGAATACATCAGCCAATTGTAGCCTACTAGAAATGTGAGAAGTCTGAATACTTCCTTCCAATATTTTATCCCTTATGAGATGACAATCTAGTTCAATATGTTTAGTCCTTTCATTGAATACAGGGTTAGATGCAATATGTAAGGCTGCTTGATTATCACAGTAAAGAGTGACAGCTTGTGCATGAGGTACTAGCAAATCTGTGAGGAGATATTTTATCCAAGTCACTTCACAGCAAGTTGCAGCCATGGCCCTATATTCTGCTCCAGCAGAGGATCGGGATACAATGGACTGTTTCTTGGACTTCCAAGATATCAAGGAGGTTCCAAGGAACACACAATATCTTGTGACTGATCTCCTAGTATTGGGGCAGGATGCCCAATCTAAGTCACAATATGCTAACAATTGAAGTTCAGCTAAGGAAGAGAACATAATCCCCTGACCAGGAGCTCCCTTTATGTACCTTAGAACCTTTTGAGCTGCACTTAAGTGAATGTGGGTTGGACTGTCCATGAATTGGCTCAAATTTTGCACACTATAGCAGATGTCAGGTCTTGTAATTCTTAAGTAGAGTAATCGACCAATGAGTCTCCTGTATACTGCTGGATCAGGAAGCATTTGACCAGTGCCCTTGCTTAGCTTAGTGTTTTGGTCCATAGGTACCTTAGGAGGTCTTGAACCAAGAGTACCCGAATCTGCAAGAATGTCAAGTGCATACTTCCTTTGGCAAATGTGGATTCCTTTGGAGGATCGAGCCACCTCTATCCCAAGAAAATACCTTAGGTGACCCAAGTCTTTAATCTTGAATTTTTTATTCAAGAAGGTCTTCATGAGGGTAACAGATTCTGCATTATCACTAGCCACAATAATATCATCCACATACACTAATAATGCAGTAAATGAATTAGGTCCTTTCATTGTGAAAAGGCTATAGTCAGCCTTTGATTGCTTAAAACCAAACTCAAGCAATGCAGCAGAAAGCTTAGAATACCACTACCTCGAGGCTTGTTTCAAGCCATACAAACTCTTTTGTAACTTGCATACCTGATCTGGCCTTCGTTTGTTGTACCCTGGAGGTTGTTGCATATAGATTTCCTCTTCTAAGTCCCCATGAAGGAATACATTGTTCACATCGAACTGATGCAATTGCCAACCTCTCACTGCAGCTATGGAAAGCAAACTTCTCACTGTAACCATCTTAGCAACAGGAGAGAAAGTCTCATGGTAGTCTATCCCTTCTTGTTGTGTATATTCCTTTGCAACAAGTCAAGCCTTTAGCCTTTCAACTGTTCCATCTGAGTTACACTTCACCTTGTAAACATATTTACAATCAATTGGAACCTTTCCTGGTGGTAAGTCAGAAATCACCCATGTGTTGTTTAATTCTAAAGCTGTCAACTCAGCTTCCATAGCCTTCCACCAATTGGGATCTTTAACAGCTTGGTGATATGTTTGTGGCTCAGTTTGAGTGGAAATGCAGGTGGAAAAGGCTTGAAAATTAGGAGAGACTTTTTGATATGATAAAGTGCTTGACAAAGGAAAAGATATACCTGAAGAGGATGGAGCTGTCTGATCCACACAGTGGGAAGGGAAACCAAGGGTGACCTACTGGCAGTGATAATCTTGAAGGTACTGAGGTGCCTTCTTAGCCCTGGTTGACGTTTGAGGTGGAGATTGAAGCAAAGGGGGTTGCAAAGGCTGATCTGTAGAAGCAGGAAGGTGTACGGGGTTACTGTCTTCAGGAAATTCAGGTGTGGACAATAGCTCTGATGTGGTAAAAACAGGGCTATGAATGCTGTTGGGAAGATGCGATGGTCTTGGTGAAGAGAGAGGATGATTTTCTGTTTGTGGTGGCTGAAGAGTTGTAGCATGATCATCACAATGAGGGTCAATATAGTAAGGAGAAGTCTTAGCTAAAGGATGGTCAACATCCTGCTCAATGGTGGGCATGGATAGCTGCTGTGGAGTTGAATTCATTTGGAGAGGGAAAATAGACTCATGAAAGAAGACATCTCTAGATACAAACACACTTTTGCTTTCAAGATCAAGCAACTTGTAACCTTTCACTCCAAAAGGATACCCTAGAAAAACACACTTCTTCCCCCTAGGATCAAACTTCTTTTTGCCTTGAGATAAGGTGGAGGCAAAAGCAAGACAACCAAACACCCTCATGTGTTCATAGGTTGGTTTGGCTTGAAATAGGGTCTCATAAGGTGTTTTGTTGTCAAGCAAGGGAGTTGGGATCCTATTTATGATATAAGTGGCAGTGAGAATGCATTCATTCCAATACTTGAGAGGGATGTTAGACTGAAATCTCAAAGCCCTTGCAACATTCAAAAGGTGTTGATGTTTTCTCTCAACAATGCCATTTTGTTGAGGTGTTTGGACACAACTCCTTTGATGAATAACACATTTCTTACTGAAAAAGTCTTTCATTTGGAACTCAGCACCATTGTCACTCCTAACAGTTTTAATTTTAGTTCCAAACTGGGTCTCAACTAAGTTGAAGAAGGACACTATGCACTGTCTTGTGTCAGATTCATTTTTAAGGAGGTAAACCCAAGTGGTTCGAGTAAAGTCATCCACAATAGTGAGGAAGAAACGAGTTCCATCATAAGCTATTTCTGAAAAGGGCCCCCAAAGATCAAAATGAACAATTTCAAAACTGTTAGAAGAGTGATGAGAACTGTGAGCAAAAGGCAGCTTGTGCTGCTTGGCCATAGGACAAACACAGCAAGGCATTTTGTCATTTGAGGGTAAAGGTTTTCGTACAATAGGATCATTAATTAAAGAAATCCTAAAATCTGAAACATGGCCTAGGTGACAATGCCAAAGGTCTGAAACACAAATGCTATTCATGACAGAAGCAGAAATGAAGCTGTCTTTCTTGGAAAATTTTGAAAGGGTGGTCATTAATGTTGAGGGAGAGACTTTCACTTTCAGCAAATGATACAATCCATCCTTGGTTTCACCCATCCCAATCGTGGTCCATGACAAAAGGTCCTGTAGAAAACAACAGTTTGGCAGAAAAACAAGGCAACAAGCAAGGTCCTTAGCAATTTTTCTGGCAGATAACAAATTGAAAGAAAATGATGGAACACAAAGCACATCATTCAAAATGATGTATTCAGTAATTCTAACTGTTCCTATATGTGTGACTGGAACCTTCTCACCATTCGGAAGCTTAACTGAACAAGGTGCACTTTTAGTGACTGTGTTGAAGAAAGAGGGGCTGCAAACTATATGGTCAGTTGCACCCGTGTCCAGAATCCAAGGAATATCAGAAAAACTAGAGGGTTTCTGTGTATAGGCTGAAAGGCAAGAGAAAATACCAGACATCTTGGAAGTGTTTGTTGTAATGGGAAAATTGGTTTGATGTTGCCCTGCAGGAGATTTGACTGAGTGATCCTTCTGCTGCAGCAAGGCAAGAAGCTGTTGGTATTGCCCTTTGGTGAGAGCCATTTTATCATCACCTCCTTCTCCTTTATCCCTTTCCTTTATTGTGCATTTTATGCCCTGGTGGATACCCATGCAGCTTGTAGCATTTGTCTATCACGTGTCCACTCATGTTGCAGTGGCTACACACAGATGTTTTTGCATTTCTAGCCTTAAAACAGGTATCTAAAGTGTGTCCTTGCATCTTACAATGTGTACAATAAGGCCTTTCACGCCTGCTTGTAGGCTTGAAGTTACCAAAACTCCCTTTAGTGAACATGGCCATAAGGTCAGGGGAAGGTGTACCAAAAATCATCTAGTGTTGTTTCTCTTGTTGTTGGGTCATGGAGAAGACTCTATTCAATGCAAGCATGGGTTCAATCAGCATGATTTGGTCCCTAGTGTTGGAGTAGCAGTCACTTAATCCCATAAGGAACTGGATGGCGCAGTCCCTTTGGTACCTCTCCATTAGGATCTTTAGTTGACCACAGCTACATTCAGGCATCGGGTCATATAGGGCTAGCTCATCCCAAATGGTCTTGAGTTTTCCAAAGTAGATGCTCACTGAATCATCTCCTTGTGAGAGGCTTGCCAAAGATTTCTTTAGCTGAAAAATACGTGGCCCATTTTGTTGTGAAAGCCTGTCTTGCAGTTCATTCCAAATAGCACAAGCATCATCAACAAACACCAAACTGGTTCTCACAGAGTTGTGAATCCAGGATACCACTACATCATTGCAACGTTCCCAAGCCTCCATGAGGGGATCATCCTGACTTGCAGGTCTTTTGATGTCCCCATTAATGAAGCCAATCTTGTTCTTGGCCCTGAGTGCTCTTCTCATAGCTCTAGACCAAGTAACATAGTTTTCTGTGGTTAGGAGGTCAGCAACCAAACTGGCTGCTGTGTTATCTCCATGTTCTATCCTATATGGATTATTTTGGTCAGAGAAGTTGAGGAAGCGTGAAACATGCTGGTTATTTTGGTTGACTGATTCTTCTTCCATTGTTTACAACAACTACTGCTCTAGTACCATGTAAGAAAGTAAGGTGCAGAGTAGCACTTGTGAAAAACAGAAGGTGGAAGGGAGATATGAGAAAAGAATATAGCTTCAGATGGAAGAGAAGGCTATTGGAAATCTCATTCATTCACTCTCTCGAATACAGGTTCTGTTACAAGTATATATACACTACAAAAAATAGAAAAACTAAAGAGGAAGAGTCCTAAAATTAACTTTTCATTTTCTACTGATTTACAAGTAATCTAGGACATGGCTTTTCATGACAACCTAAGACACTGCTTTACATCACTTCATCTGCAATTGTGTGCACTCTTAATTATCTGTCGATGTGTGCTTCTATGCTTCTCTGTTGCTTTACTTTTCTATGTTGTGCTTTATGCTTTCCAGCTGCTGCATCTTGCTTTACACCAACTTGTCTGCTGCATGGTGTTTTCTGCATGTCATTGTGTGCTTGTTCAGAATGTCCTTCTTCATTCTCCTTTTCTGTTTCATGTGATAATAAGATTGATGATCATCCAGTTCATCATCGTGGTAAGCATAAGCAAAACCACCATGCCTCATCAAATCCAAGCCCGTAACCTCATCGTCCCTCGAGATCCGCATCAACTTCAATTTATCCAGCACATAGAACAAAGGACACATTGTTGCCGTAACCCATCCTGATACCACCGCTATTTCTACCATTTGTGCCCACACTAGCTTCCCTCCTCCCCCTATTATCAACCCAAATGGTCTTTCGGGCCTCCTCGGGTATACTTGATTGAGCTGAAATATTGCATATTTTAGCTATTTAAAACCAATGTATTTTAAATTCATCATGACATTATTATTGGTTTTAAATGGAAAAATGGTTAAAGTGAATAAATCAAAGTTGTGATTTTAATTGATTAAAAGCATGAATTTCTGCTTGAATTCTACCAACTATTGATTACCGTGCATTCTAGTCCATAATTTTTCTTGCTTTCTATTATCATTTGTGTTTGTACCATTGTTCTCCTTGTTCTTCATGTTCATAAGGTTTCTTGAGCTATCTTTCCATCTTCAAAAGATAGAAGCACTTCTTGCCAACCCATAACCATAGGGCATCCTCGGCATTAAATTCTTGGCTACAAATTGTGTCTTATTTCTTTTTATTTTTCTCCCCAAAACAGATCAGATTCATCCAACACCATTCCAACTTCCACCAACAAGAACAGTTCAACATGCTCTTGTTTGCCGGTTTCCTCGTATTCAATCTCATTCCAACCTCTTCTATTTGATTTGTTTCCATTAGTTTACTGCATTAAAGAATCTAAGAGCCAGTTAATATTTGAAGCTGTCAACGAGTTCATACCAGCTGGTGCCTGCAAGATTTGTGTGCAATATTTGTCTGTTAATCTCTTCTGCATTCGGACAGCAACCATGCAGTAGAACAAACACAACAGCAAAGCACTCACTCGGAACTGCACTCACACCAGCTCACACATGCAGAAAAGTGACTCACACAATGCACATGCAGACCACACGGACACCATGCAGCAACCACTCATTCGGACCACATGGACAGCAACCATGCAGTAGAACAAACACAGCAGCAAAGCACTCACTCGGAACTGCACTCACACCAGCTCACACATGCAGAAAAGTGACTCACACAATGCACATGCAGCAACCACTCATTCGGACCATGCATGGGACCAACTTACACATGCAGACAGCAACTCATTCGGACCATGCATGGGACCAACTTACACATGCAGACAGCAACTCACTCAGACCACATGGACAGCAACCTGGACGTGCAGCAACCTCATTCGGACAGCACACAGCTGGACCCACAGCAGCTCACACATGCAGACCTTTGGACAGCTGAAGCAGAAAACTCACATGTGCAGCAGCTACTACAGCAAGAGAAGAAGACTCACACATGCAGAAAAGTGCAAAACCAGCAAAGCACTTGGACAGCACTCATGCAGAACACAATGCACATGCAGACCAACATGCACATATGCAGCACCGAGGGCAGAAACAACAGAGTTATTTTTTTCCCTTCTTTCTTTTTCATTCGGTTAGTTGGAGCAGCTGGAGATCAGCTATTTATTAGCTGGTAGCAGCAGCAGCAGAAGGAAGTTTTTGTTTGGAATTATTTTCTTTTCATTTAGAAGACTAGCGGCAGCAGCAGAACCTAGCTAAGCTTGGAACCACTAGTTTGTTCTTTCATTTTTGCTTCCTTTTTTTTTTCTGTTTAAGCTGGAAAACAGCATAGTGGTGTTCGGCAGTTGCTTTAATTTAAACATAGTGGTGTTCGGCAGTTTTTGTTTTTGCCTATAATGCTTTGTTGTTTTAAGAATTTTTATTAAGTATTAAGAATTGTTTTAGAATTTTATCTCATTAATTGTAATACCTTAATTTCTTTCAAGTGTGCTAGTTGGTTTCATGCAACAAGAGAATTGTTTTAGAAGTTTTTAATCAAGTATGCTAGTTTAATTTATTGCAAGAAGGGTTTGGTAGAGAACTTTTGTTTTTTTTTTTGTTTTAGTTGGGTAATTTATTTGTTGTTTACTTATTTCATGTTATTTATTTTTATTGTTTCATTAAGTTTTCATTTTAATAGTGATTACAATTGCTATGGTTTAATTTGAGAATTTGTGATGAACCCTAGATTATTGATTTTGAGGCTTTTCAATTTTCAGTACATGTTTTGTCAATTACTTTCTAATTTAGTTTAATTCTTAATTTAGTTTTATTAATTTCTGAGTTTAATCTATTAGTCCTTTACATTCCAATCCGATAATCAAAATCTAAAAACATGAATCTAGTCCATAACTAGTAACGTCTTCCATCCATTGCACATATCATCCTCTTGTTTTCTCTTTGTGAAGTTTTTCACATTTTTCAACGAGTTTAATTTTAAGTAACTTTCCCTGAGGAGACGATCTAGGAATTTATTCCTAATTATTACACGACATCCTCCTGCACTTGGGATAGCATTAGTGCTACTCATTTTTGAGTGAGCCAGTACTTCTTCCACGTACGACACCCTCAGAAACAATCCCGTGAACACTAGCCCCCAAGCACCGCACCGCTTGTGCAGCTGCACCGGCTTCAGTGGGACGTCGTACTTCAGCTTTTCGATCCGCGACCTTGTTGCATGCGTAAGGACCCACGCAGCCACAAACCCACACACCATTGCCGCCCATGGCTCTACCACCGAGCATCTTGATCAGGTGATTGCAGCAAGCCCACCTAAAAGACCATTACAAATGTCTGCTACGTTCCAATGGCCAACCAGTAAGCATTCGCTGAATAGGGTCGTAAGCGCGGCTGTGCACCCTGCCAATGTGGTTATGATGGCTGTCTTCCAGATGGCGCTCCACTGCCCATAACAAGTACCACCAACACCGTATGATTTCACGACTGTCAAGAATGAACCAGGGTTCAAACCGTACCAACCGAACCATAATAAAAAGGAACCCTGCACGACTAGGGATACGCTATGACCGTGTAGAACCGGCCGATTCTTGGGCCTTCTATTAGCGCATCGATTCTTGGGCCTTCTATTAGCGCATCCCAAAAGCCTGCTATGCCGCCAACCGTGTGAACGACTCCTAAACTGGCAAAGTCGATTGCACGTGAGCCGAGTAAAAGATTATTGGCCCGGCTTGGACTCGCCCAACCATCAGATGACCAAAACCAATGCTAAACTATGGGTTAAACAAAGCCTGTTAAAAGGGAAGAATAAATAAGGTACACCACAAACTGGGTTCTCTCCACGATGGAGCGACTAGTAATACCAACAGCTGTTATTGCAAAAAGCCCATTGGTAAAGAAAAAAGCTGTAGTCCTTTGAGGGCGAAGGGTAGTCTCTCAGGCCGAAGAAATGGCGGCCAATGAAACTGTTGGTGGGGCTTCCAAAGGCAAAACCAAAGTGTAACAGCTCGTTAGAAATTTAATGATGAAATTTCTATAGACTTTAAGAATCTCGTAAAAGTTCCGTAAATTTTCATGAATCGGCTAATCTCATAGGTTTTAGTCTATTACCATAATCAGTGTTATCACTTATTATGGTGCCAAAAATATGATTTTATTTATTTGAGATAGTTAAAAGTGTCAGAATACGTTATGGTCTATGTCAATTGACTCAATTGATTAGTTAGGATTGTATGGTGTAATAATCTCATTTTCAGTTTTCAGACGATACGCTTGTTTGAAAATGCATTTTGCTTTTTTTGAGGCATTTCGGGGTAGAATTTTAGTAAATAAATTACACAATTAGGTTTGCATAAATATTTAAAATTTTACAGTATATAATTTATTTTCACTTTCTTTGAGTGAATACTAACCTTAATAGTAGCACCTATTGTAGTATTTTTAAAATCACTGTGTAAAATGTCCAAATTGGTTAGGGAAGTTTTATTTGGACACTTAGAAAGATCTTATCCACACTTGGTGAATAGTTTTGGACACTTGGCACAAAGAGGAACCATGAGATGGATTGTGAAGGAATCAATGTGCGAGATCATGCCACCTAAGCAAAATCCTATTCTTTCATCTGATCAACCAAATTGAGCCAGATCAAAAATGGTTTCAACCCTAGTGAAAACCTAAATGGTTGGAGTCTAATTGAAATCTCAAAAACTTGGTTGAAACCGAAACCCTAAACGGTTTCCCCAAACCCTAAAGTTGGCCTTTAAACCCTTTCTGATCCAATTTCTAGTATTATGTTTAATCACTTGATTAAATCACTTCTATATACTATTAATTCATCAAATTCTTGCTATGACGTCATTATCTAACCTTTTAAACCTTGAAAATTTGATTGGCCTAAGAAAAATTAGATTTGGCTTGATAGCATCCCAAACCCTAACCAAACCTTCTCTAAACCCCAAGTTGAAGCCCACTTGGTTGAGGCCCACTAAGGCCCATGAGTTTGGCCACTTGGCAAAGCTTCTTGAAGAAGCTTCCTCTCTCACATGGCAGGCCATCCACTGCCCTTGGCTACACCTAATAGTATCTTGATGTAAAGGAGAAATCCACCTCATCACCCTCCATACCTCATAGCTACAGGAGGCAGTCATTGCCCTTCACTATTCTCCACTTTATGTGACATAGCCACCTCCAATGAAGGGTCATTCAAGCCCATACCTACCCCCTCCAAAAGTTTAAAGTCATGCAAGACACATTTCACTCCCTTTCATCACTTCTTCACCCAATTCTTAGAGAGAAATCCAAAAGAGCCCTCTCGGGTATATTTTTTGATCTTTTTGCATGGAGCATTTTTAGCCTTTTTAAGTATTTTCACATACTGACTCATTCTTAAAAGTTGTTTGCCTTTGAGTTTAGTTTCTGTAGATATCTTATGCGTCTTATATCATGGTCATTTGATTGGTCAAAAGTATTTTTAACCATGGAAAGGTTATTATGGGCGTTAAACTAGAGAGTATGTTATGTTTTGGAATTTTTGATCAAACTAATGGACATATCTTGGTCTAAAAATTTTATGGAGTGTTTTTAGCATGTGTTTATGAGTGTTCATTGAGCTTTTGTTGCATGACTAAAGTTTTTGATGAGAGATTTTCTTAGATCTAGAAACTTAAAAATGGAAGTGGAAAAATAGTTTTTATTTTGAGAAAATTCAAATATTTCATGTTTTAATCTTACTCTAAAGGTTTTGATATTTTTATATGATGATCCTAAGTCTCTTATTTGCATATTAGAATGTTAGTTTGAAAATATTTAGTATTAGTTTCAAATATATGATTTTTCTATACAAGAGGATTTCGGTTAGGCTTAATATTTGATGTTTTTGGATTAGATCCATATTTTATTGATTTTTATCCATGTGATTTTAAGTTTGATGGTTCAATCTTCTTTAGGACATATTGTTAAACCATGTGATGTTTTAGTTTGAAGATCTCATCTTTTTAACCGTGGATCAAGAGATTGATCAAAGCTAGTTAAGAAAAAAGTTTTTGTTTTTTGACTAAGTGTAAAACCAAAAACTCCAAGGCTAAAAGCTCCAAACCATGGAGTTTTGGTTTTATACTTAGTCTAAAAACAAAAACTTTTTTTCCACTAACTTTGATCAATATCTTGATCCACAGATTAAAAAGATGAAATTTTCAAACTAAAACATCACATGGTTTAAAAATGTGTCTTAAAGAATATCCAACCATCAAACTTAAAATCACATGGCTAAAAATCAATAAAACATGGATCTAACCCAAAAACATCAAATCTTAGGTCTAATCGAAATCCTCTAACATAGAAAAATTATATCTTTGAAACTAATACTAAATCTCTTCAAATAACATCCTAACATGCAAATAGGAGACTTAGAATCCTGACATAAAAATATCAAAGCCTTTGAAGTAAGATCAGACCATAAAATATTCAAACTTTCTCAAAACAAAAACTATTTTTCCACTTCCAGTTTTCAAGTTTCTAGATTTAAGAAAATCTATCATCAAAAATTTTAGTTGTGCAATAAAACCTCAATGAACATTCATAAACGCATGCTAACAACACTTCATAAAAGTTTCAGACCAAGATATGTCCATTAACCTGGTCAAAAATTTCAAAACATAACATACTCTCCAGTTTCATGCCTAGAATAACCTTTACATGGTTAAAAATACTTTTGACCAAACCAATGACCATAGAATGAGATGAATAAGATATCGATGCAAACTAATCTCAAATATGAACAACTTTTATGTAGGATTTAATTGTGAGAAAATACTTACAAATGATCAAAAATCACCATGCAAGAAGACCCTAAAATCTATCTGAAAGAGCTCTTTTGGGTTTTCTCTCAAAGAATGGGTGAAGAAGTGATGAAAGGGAGTAAAATGTATCTTGCACATCTTTGTACCTCTGTAGGGGGAAGGCATGGGCTTGAATGACTCTTGATTGTGGGTGCTCATGTCACATAAAGTGAAGGATATTGAGGGGCATGGATTGCCTGCAGCAGTTGTGAGGTATAGAGGGCGATGAGGTGTTTTTCTCCTTCACATTAAGATGGCTTGACATTTGGGGGAGGAAACTTCTTCAAGAAGCATCACCAAGGTGGCCAAATTCGTGGGCCTTGATAGGCCTCAACCAAGTGGGCTTCAATTTGGGATTTAAAGGGGGTTTGGTTAGGGTTTGTAATGCTATCAAGTCCAAATCTGATTTTTCTTAGCCCAATCAAATTTTTAAGGTTTGAAAATTTGGATAATAATATCATAACAAGTATTTGATGAATTAATATCACGTGGAAGTGATTGAATCAAGTGATTAAACACAATGCTAGAAATCAAATCAAAAAGGGTTTGGAGGCCAACTTTAGGGTTTGGGGAAACGGTTTAGAGTTTCAATTTCAACCCAGCTTTTCGGGTTTCAATTGGATTCCAACTGTTGAACCCAAGGTTTCAAATTTCATATAATTATATATCTATACATGGATTTTGATGATAACAAATGAATTCAAAAAATAAAGGAGTCTCAAGCTCAAGTTGTCTACACAATGGAGTCAAGCACATCAAGAAACCAAGCATGAGCAAGAAGGGAACAAGTTCACATTAAATTTATAAAGTAATGTTGTAAATCTCTTAAAAATTCAAAATTAGGATTAAGGCTCAAAATTAATATTTTATCATAAAACATTAAAATACATTTTTCACATATGCATGAATATTTTGAAAATTAAATTTGAAAATTTGGGAAGATGATTGATTGTCATCTTTCACATGTACATGTTTTATTTGAATATTTTCAAAAGTGATTGATGCTCATTTTGACTTATACAAAAAGTAGATATTTTGTTTGAAAATCTTGAAAATATTAAAGATGATTCATTGTCATCTTTCACATGTGTATGCTTTATTTGAATATTTTCAAAAGTGATTGATGCTTTTTTTGACTTATGAAAAAGGTAGATGATTTTGTTTGAAAAATCTGAAAAGTAAAGTGTGCTCCTTTTGTCATATGCAAAAAGTAAAAAGATTAGGTTTGAAATTTTTGAAAAGGGATTGATGTTATCTTTTACATGAGAATCTTTTTAAATTTGAATATGAAGTCTTATATGCCTATAAATAGATCATTTTAGAGCTTCACATTTACAACACCAAGAGCATATAATATTCATTCAAAGCTTTCATTCTCTCTTCTCTAAGCACTGAGCCTTAACCCTTGTTCATTTTAAGAGATATAGTTTGCGTTGTATTGTTCTTATTTCACTCATTGAGGAGTATTCTCTAATAACCTACCCACTATCAGCTTTTATATCAGTAAAATGGTGTGTATAACCCTTGTGCATGTAGAAAGTGTTCTACACAAGGAATATTTTAATCACCACGTGTAAGGTGATTGCAAGTGTAGAGAGTGTTATACACGGATCCCTTGTAGCCGTGTTGTTCAAAGGTGTAATAGGTTTCTATCTCTACCTGAAGGAGGTTGAATAGTAAATTTGGGAATTCTCAAGGGGTAGCTTGAGGCGAGGACGTAGGCAGTGGGGCTGAACCTCGTTAACATACTAAGTTTGCTTCTCTCTTACTCTTACTCTTTATATTTATTGCTGCTTCATATTTTGTTTATATTTTATATTGTGTATTTGATTTATAATTGTTAATTTTTAAATACAACTCAATTCACCCCTCATCTTGTGTTAATCATCTGGGCAACACCAACCATTTAGGGTTTCACTAGAGTTGAAACCTTCTTTGGTTTGGCACAATTTGGTTGATCAAACGAAAGAATAGGATTTCTCTTCGGTGGCATGATCTCACACCTTGATTCTTTTACAATTCATCTCATGGTTACTCTTTGTGCCAAATGTCCAAAACTATTTACTAAGTGTCCAAATAAAACTTCTCTAACCTAATTTGACATTCCATACTGTGATTTTGAAAATATTGCGCTAGGTGTTACTATTGAGGTTACTATTCACTCTGAGAAAGTGAAAAATAATTTTTGTACTGTAAAATCTTAAATATTCATACAACCGTAACTGTGAATTTTTTTTTTATCAAAATTCTACCCCAAAGTGCCTCAAAAAAAGCAAAAAGCATTTTCAAACAAACATATCATCCGAAAATTGAAAATGGGATTATTGCGCCATAAAATCCTAAATAATTAACTGATTCTAATGACGCAGACCTTAACACATTTTGACACTTCTAACTACCTCAAATAAATAAAATCACATTTTTGGCACCATAGTGAGTGATAATACTGACTGTGTTGAGAGACTAAAACCTATGCAATCAGTCTATTTGTGAAAACTTGCAGGGTTTTCATGAGATTCCTAAAGCCTATAGAAATTTGATCTTGAATTTCTAATAGACTGTTACAAAGACCGAGCAATATTTCAACAAACTAGTCAAACATCGTTCCTTCAAAGTGGGGGGACCTAGCACTGAAGTAGACCAGGGTGACCACTTAGGAAGAAGGGAAGCTAAGGTAGTGATGGGAAGGCCTGTTCCTAGTGACGGCCGGCAATAGACTTGGCCTTTACCACCTCAAAGATGACCAAGGCCACAAACTCCCCTACGCATGGAACACTAAGCATCTGAAGCATTATTTCGCCTAGGAACCATGTATGTTATCCCTGAATGTAGCAAATGTGCTTATAAATGAAGATATATGGATATTCACCTCAACACGCCATTGTCAAAATAGGAAACTAGCAAGTTGAATCCCTAGACTCGCCACAAGGTTTTGGCTAGGCCCATAGCATCTCAAGCTCAACCTAGATGGCCACTCGAGTACAAGTTTCTAGACTTGCTAAGACTCGTGACCAGCAAGCTGCGCACCTAGACTCACCAGAGGGTTGTGGCCAAGCCCAGAGCATCACAAGCTTTGCCCAGATAGCTACTCGAATTCAATTCCCTAAACTTGTAGAGCCTCGTGACCAGCAAGCTGAGTCCCTAGACTCACCACGTGGTTATGGTCGGGCCCAGAGAATCCTAACCTTTGCCTAGATGGCCACTCAAATACAAGTCCCTAGACTTACCGAACCCTGTGACTAGCAAGCCGAGCCCCTACACTCATCGCGGGGTTACAGTTGGGCCTAGAGCATTCCAAACTCTACCTAAATGGCCACTAAAATAGAATTCCTTAGACTTACCAAGCCTCATGACTAGCAAGCTGAGTCCATAGACTCACTGCGGGGTTGTGGCAAGGCCTAGAGCATCCCGAGCTCTACTCAAATGGCCACTCGAATACAATTCCCTAGACTCATCGTGGGGTTATAGCCAGGCTCAGAGCATCTCGAGCTCTACCTAGATGGCCACTGGAATAAAAGTCCTTAGACTTGCCGAGCCTCGTGACCAGTAAGCCAAGTCCTTAGATTCACCACAGGGTTATGGTCGGCCCCAAAGCATCCCAAGCTTTGCCCAGATGGCCACTCAAATACAATTTCCTACACTTGCCGAGCCTCGTGACCAGTAAGCTGAGCTCCTAAACTCGTTACAGGATTATGTTCATGCCTAGAGCATCCGAAGCTCTTCCCAGACGGCCACTCGAATACAGGTCTCTAGACTAAGAGTGAAAAGGGAATGAAGTGCACAAAGATCAAGGAAGGAAACCAAGGCACCCTTAGACATTGATGATGCAAGCGAGTGGCATCGTGGAGCTCAACCGATACGAATCGACAAAGACGTGGGAAACCCACATTGGAAGCGAAGGGAGCATGGGCCAATGCAAAATATGGTACATGGGGAGACTCCCCCATCAAATCAAACTGTCGAGAAGTTGAAGAAGGGAAAGAAATTGAGGCTCCCCTGGACATTAATAATGTAGGGGAACGGTCCCGGGGTATAGGCATTTTGAATTCCCACCACACATATGTGGTTAGAATTCAAGGGGTACTGTGATGGGGGTTATTCTTGAAACGGGCTAGGAGAAGAAGCAGCTGGACAACACATGCTAGTCAGGGGTTGAAGGACAGATTGTCTAACACCACTACTGGCCAACAGTTCCCAGCGCACAAGGTTAAGGACAATCCTTGTCCCTAAACTCTGGTGGCTGAAAAAACCTTAGGAGTGGGTGCACATAACCAAGGCCACGCCGCATTTAATGAAGTTCGAGTGTGAGCATGCCACGACGTGCCTCTTGGGTTGTCAGTGGCCACCACAATTAGGTCCTATAGAACTATTGCAGGGAGGTGCAACCCTAGTACGGAGCAACATCTCCATGATCCCTCCCTTCTAGGGTTCACCCTAACCAGGTATATATATATCCTCTCCCTCAGTGAAGGGAAGGCTTTCAGACACTTTTCGTACTCAAGCTTAAGTAATTCCTGCAACAAGAATCATATATTGACTGAAGTATCGGAGGTGTGCCCCACCACCCTGAAACTCTCATTTCTTCACAGCTACAGGTGAGAGTTGGGCCTCCAAGGAGTTGCTTGGGCTGCAAAACACGATATCAACAATCTCCTTCCTTCTTTAGAGTTGTTGAGTCCTACTTTCTTTATGTCATTTTCCCATTTTTTGTATCTGAGTCAACTTCTTTTATCTTTATCCCTTCATTGTCTTATCTCTTAATTTTATCTCTTCCTTGTCTTATCTCTTCATAGTCTTACCCATTCCTTCATTATTAGTGACAGGATTCCAATGGGCTCGACCCCATTCATATTTATCCAACAAATGCCTACAATTCTTAATGTCGATTTGTCTAACGAGAATCACCAAATATAACATGATAAAGATGGTCTATGAAAGCTGTAAAAAATAAATTTTGAGGAATTTTTCTTGGTTTCTCACTTTCATATAAAGCAATGAAGATCCTCGAAGGCGAATCTCAACGAGATTTGCAAAATTTATGATAAGGACCTTCAAGGATGGGCCTCTGTGTGTGAGAATTTGCCTAATAATCGAGCATACTAATGGTTGTGTATGATTATTTATCTTTAACAAAGAGTGTGTATTTCTAAATTTGATGATCATTTTTGTTTTTGTTGGCTCTAAAGGATTTTTCCCCCTTGATATGATTTCACGCTGGCATTGTTGTTCAAGTATTAAGCTTAGAGTTTGTTTTTTGTAACCCGTGCTTAAGAAGTTAGGGATCTTGTTGACCCCCTTGGTCCATCTCAAGCAATTGTTGAGCTAGTCACCTCATTCCAAAAGGCAACTTGCTCAAGGCAGTTATGGAGTTCGAAGGATCATTCCTAAAGGTAAACCCACTCTGGCAGCAATTATGGAAAAAGTGTTAGCCCCGACCGCATGTACGAACACTAACATTTCTCAGCCAGGTAGAGCGAGGATCACTTGACAACTTTATTGAGGGGCAATCGTTAACATCAATTGCATGTGCATGGTTAAAGCTCAACATGCTAAGGGAGCGGGAGATTTTTTTCAACCACTGTTTAAGTGAAGGCCAACCCCAATTGCATGTGTGTTGTTAGCCTTTGTTCGCCATAAATTCGTGTGAGTGTTAACCTCGATCACATGTGCATTGTTAGCACTCAAGAGTCCACTCGAGGGGTGCGTTATGTAAATGAGAGATTTTCTCAATTGGTACATGGCAAAGGCAAACCCAAATTACATGAGCATTGTTAACATCTGACGTTTGCCCAAGGGGGCATTATATGGGTGAAAAATTTTCTCAACCACTGTATGGGAGAAGGCTAACCTCGATCACATGTGGATTGTTGACCTTTGATCACCGATCAATGAATGCTAGTGTTAACCCTTATAACATTCTTGTTGTTAACACTTGGTTGTTCACCCAAGTGGCATGCTAAGTGGGCAGTAGATTTTCTTGACCACTGCATGGGTGAAGGTGCATGTGTGCCTTGTTTGCTACGACAGGACATGTGCTCGGCTATGATGTTGTGGTTTGAGGTCCAAGTGCTTGACTCCAGGATAGCTTGGCTGTTATGAGAAGTCTTCACTAAAAACCAAGCTGGTTAGTCTAAATAATCCAAATAACAAGTTTTAGAATTGTAAACTTGAGCCTTTTTTATGGAGTGTAGCGAGGGCCTAAGGCCCTTAAGTAAGGCTTAAGGGTGGTCTTATGAAGAGCCAACACACTTACTGAGTGCCCTAGGATGGTCTGTCTTGGTGAAGATAGGTTGCTAAGGTGCCCGAATTGTTCTAGGGCAACCCCTAGCTGGCGTTCCAAGTCAACCTTTGTTGCTTGGAAAAGCCTTGTAGTAGGGAAGAGCATTGTTCCTTAGGAAGGTTTTGTTGGTTGGAGAGTTCCCTTGTTGTCCGAGAAGAGTGTTGTAGGTCTAGGTGAGTGTTGTTGCTTAGAGTGTGCCTTTGCTTAGTGAAGATAAGGGGCTGAGGTGCTCGAGCAAATGCTCGAGGGTGACCCTGCAGCTAATGCTCCAAGATAGGTGGATGATTTCCAAGCTTTTTGTATGGTGGGTTGATTGCCATCGTGCATCCTCTTCGTTTTGTTTATTCACATCAAGGCTCTTGTTTGGGATGTTGATTGTCTGAACTTGCTTTTGGTTAAGACCAGCAAGCAAAGTGCATTCCTGGTTATTCATCCATTAGGACTCTCATGGAATCTTGATGAGTTTTGTCTGGAAAACCTCAAATAACCAAGTTTCTTAGTTAAAATAAAATCCAAATAGGGAGTTCAAGAAGAGCAAACCAAGGCACCATTTAGCCATTGCTTTCAATCTTTGCTTAACGAATATTATTCGCTACTGAGTGATTTTTGTAATGTAATGCCTCGTTCCTCGGTAAAGTACTTGCAAGGATCCGTAGTGTCAAGGGTACTAGCTGATCGGCAATACCCTAGATTTAGGTCAACAATAGACTTGCAATTTTACAAGGAATGCATGTGTGAGTAAAAAGTACATGTATGTGTGTATCGCAGTGGAATAAGTAAAGGTTTAATCAGAAGCTAAGTGCTATTTGTACTAGAGGTCTAAAGTGGAAAAAGCTCATCCACTAATCATAAATATCCATGTGTCACTTTCACTTCCCAAATAATACCACACAACACCAATTGTTCATTGCTTACATCCAAGTACGACAAACGTAACATGATTTATCCCTTGACTACATAATACATATGTAAGAATGCATACAACTATTAAAGGAGACAAACCTTTGTTACTATCACTTAGGCAGGGCAAGTCCTTCCTCAAGAACCTCTTATAGGGCTATATCTGCATCAAAGTCTATAGTTCCGATCGACGAAACTGTAGGTAGGTTAAACGGTTATGAAATGACAATAGTGAAGATGCAATGCACTATTTCATATAAAAGATTTGTGAACACGTATATTTATGCATGGTGATCAATCACCCTCTAAATAGAAATACATGTATTCATAGTTATGGCGAGGAACCACCCTTTATATAAAACACAAGTATAGAAGCATGGCAAGGATCACTCTCTGTGCAAATCTCAAGTATACATATTTATCACCGAGGTGAGAAACCACCATCTTCTCAAGCACATAAAACTCATCATAATTAATTTTATTACATAAAATACCAAGTAGGAAATCACTCTATTGTTTGACTTGGGAACTCACTCCATCCAGCCAATGTGCAAGTTGATTCACCACTTTCAAATCATCCGACATGGGAATTCACTCAACCTTGTCACACACACAAAAACATATATGATCAACCCAGAGAATCTCTCTTCCCAATCAACTGACTTGAAGACACCACACATTATACACCCAGGGAATCTCTCTAACTACCTATCAAATTAGGCCAAAATGAAAGCATCCCACCTCGATCATCACAAGGACTCTCTTTACTTGTATGAAACTCGTTGTAACATGTTGTAGGAATGGCATGAGGACTGCTCCACCCACTAATGATGATTGACACACAATAAAACTCACGCACCCGTGAGTCACAATACCATCAATCCAAACAATTTAAACTCAACATCTGAAAATCATAATGTAAAGAGAATCCATTAAGCATGATTAGCCCCAAAGAATAACGCAGTAGTTATAACATAGCTTTGGAGTGTTGATGAGTGTGCGAAAGTGCACTCTGTACACCCTATTATTGGACTAAAATGCTAAAATGTGGATAGAAATCATAGGAATTAATGTGTATTCTTAAATTGAATTTCTATTTACGTTGGGATACTCCTAAGCAGTTTTTTTTTTATGTCTAATTTCAGAGTTTATAAAAGAGCAAGTCAAGCCCAGTCAAATTCAAAGGAGGACATTCATGGGGTTTGAGAGCAATTTGGAAGAAAATAAAAAGAAAAAAATCACAAAATGAGACCACAAGAAGTCAAAGTCTGAAATTCGCTAGGGACAGTCTGGATATACTTTTAGTCTTTTGACTGTATCTTTTTACTCATATATTGGATTGATGCAATTCTTAATGCATTAGAAATATATCTTAAAGGGCTATAACTTTGTCTCTAATAAGAATTTCCAAATTCGAACTCCTGAAGGGTGTACATGGCTGCCAAGATAAGTCCTAACATTTAGGCGATTTTTTTATGCGGAAATTAAGAGGACATTAGGGTTTCTTTCTTACCCTATATAAGCATATCATTAGCACGAAATGGAGGAGAGTAAGAGGCACAAGAGGCAGATCTGAAGAGAGGATAAAATCACTTCTATGGCCACTGTTCGCTTCAGTTTTCTCTGGAGATTTTTGTTGTCCATTATATTTATGGGTAACTAAATTCTCAAGTACGGTTAGGGATGAACTTGCACATTAGATGGTATTTCTAATTTATTTTTAATTCATGTATTTGATTTTCAATTGCTAAAACTCTTTTGTTTTATCATTCTCAATTCATCGTTGATGTTTTCTTCTCCGAATAATCATAGAATTTATTGTGTTTATGGATTCAGTCATGCTTTTTCTATTGAATGGATTAGTTCTTTGATTATGTTTGGATCAATTATTTATCTATATTGATTTAGTTTTTTTGCTGCAATATCGCTTCCCGAGTATATTGTCGTCATTGGATTTTATCAATAGGGGTAGCAATTCACGTTTTTTAAAAGTGGTGAATGTTTTTTCAAAAGGTTACATTTGATTTAAGTCTGGTTTATAAATCTATACCTTCCGATTGGGTATTGCAGGAATTGAGTTCCTAATTAAGTTATCCAATGAATTAAGAATAATTAAAATACCAGATTTGTGCAAGGGATTCCCGACACTCTATTGTTTGTCAAATTTGAGTACTTTTTCTGTTAATCAATTTGCTTCACTTGAATTTACATTTAAAATTAATCTTGTTCTCTATTACTTATTTAATATTTTTTCTTTAGTTTCTTTGTTCCTCTTGCTATTCTTTTAATTTGTCTCCCTGTGGAATCGACACCCCAAAGCTGTGCTACAACTACTGCGTTATTCTTTGGGCATAATCAGGTGTCGATTCCACAGGGATACAAATTAAAATAATAGCAAAAGGACTAAAGAAACTAAAGAAAAATATTAAATAATTAATGGAGAACAAATACTAATTTTAAATACAAATTAAAGTGAAGCAAAGTGATTAACGGAAAAAGTACTCAAATATGACTAACAGTAGAGCGTTGGGAATCCCTTGCACAAATCCTGTATTTTAATTATTCTTAATTCATAGAATAACTCAATTGAAAACTCAATTCCTGAAATTTCCAAATGGAAGGTATAAATTTATAAACTAAAATTAAACCAAATGTAACCCTCTAAAAAATCATTCACCACTTTTTAAATACGTAAACTATTATCCCTATTGAAAAAATCCAATAACGACAATATACTCAGGAAGCGATATTGCAGCGAAGAACTAAATCAATATAGATAAGTAATTGATTCAAATATAATTAAAGAACCAATCCATTTAATAGAAAAAGCATGACTGAATCCATAAATAGACTAAATTCTTGATTATTTGGTGAAGACAACATCAACAATGAATTGAGAAAGATAAAACAAAGAGTTTTAATAATTAAAAATCAAATTTATATATTAAAAATAAATTAAAAATACCATCTATTGTGCAAGTTCATCCCTAACCCTACTTGAGAATTTAGTTACCCATAAATATAATGGACAACAAAAATCTCCAGAGAAAAGTACAACAAACGGCGGCCATGAAAGTGATTTTCTCCTCTCTTCAAATTTGCCTCTTATGCCTCTCCTCCCCCTTATTTCGTGCTAATGGCATGCTTATATGGGGTAGGAAAGAAACCCTAATGTCTTCATAATTCTCGCATAAAAAAATCGTCTAAATTTTAGGACTCATCTTGGCAGCTACGTACGCACTTCAGGAGTTCGAATTTAGAAATCCTTATTAGAGACAAATTTATAGCCCAGTAAGATAGTTTTCTAATTCATCAATATGTGAGCAAAAAGTTACGGTCAAAATACTAAAGTATGTCCAGACTGTCTCCTAGCAAATTTCAGAATTAGACTTCTTGCAGTTTCCTTTTGTGATTTGTTTTTCTTTTTTTTCTTGATCCAAATTGCTCTCAAACCCCATGAAGCTCCTCCTTTGAATTTAACTGGGCTTGGACTTGCTCTTTTATAAACTCTGAAATTAAACATAAAAATAAAAAAATAAAAAATAAAAACTGCTTAGGAGTATCCCAACGTAAATAGAAACTCAATTCAAGAATACACATTAATTCCTATAATTTCTATTCATATTTTAGCATTTTAATCCAATAATAGGATATTTAGAGTGCACTTTCATGCACTCATCATACCCCCCAACTTATTCATTGCTAGTCCCTAGTAATTTTCATGTCAAAACAATGAAAGAGACCAAAGAAAAATCACACACAAAGGCCAACAAGTCACACTTTCTAGATTCACATGTCAAAGAAATCTAAGGAATCCAATAACCCATCAAGATCAATCCACCCAAAGCAATCCACAGTGTATGTGTGTTCTCCAAGCCATAACCATCTTACCACTAACATTGACACATGCAACATCAAGAGCATCTCAAGCAAAAGGTTCAACTCCATAACTCACGGGTATAATAGTGTTTCGTGTAAGGGATCTCTCTATGGAATTGACAATGCATGTACCCACACTCTCATGGGAAATTAGGCAATTATGTACAAGCAACAAGCAAACATTGATCATATGATAGAAACACTAACAAATGAGACTTCCATCACTCTTTCCAAAAGCTTACTTAAGATCAGAATGGTCAACACAAAAGGTTGTAACGTGGCTTGGGTTTGGAGCTATATGAAAAAAAAAAGATGAAAATGTTTCAAAAACTTCCAAGTACATCAAAGGGAATCTTATTAAATATCTTAGTATACCACACTTCTCACTTGATGTACTCTCCAACTTTTCATATTATCAAATAATAATGTTTTTTTTCTTCTTCCTCTTCTCTCTCTCTCTCTCTTTCAAAAATTTGATGGATAAACACATGCCACTTTGGTATTCTTGCCATTGCTACCCAACCTTGATTTTTTTTTTCTTTTTTTTTTCTTTTTTTTTTGCCTTTCAAGTTCAATTAATTGAACACTTTGCAACTTGTACTATTCTGTTTTTTTTTTTCTTCTTTTGTTTTAATTGAAAATGATAAAACAAAAGAAAGAAAATGCAAATTCCACACCTAATGTACACTTGGAAGTAAAAAGGGTAGAAAAATCAGTGTATAGGTTATAGTCCAATGTGGAGAGGCATGGATGGATATGGGCATATGAAAAGACAAAGCTACATGTGTTTATTGGCTCAAAGTTGGCTACTAGGGGTCTATGATGGAAAGGGTTAGCTTAAAAGGCTCAAACGTTGATCCTAAGTTGACTTTCATCATATCCCAAGTATATCTACCATCTTACCACAAACCATATAACGATATTCTCAAAAGAAGTGTCCAATTCAACATATCAATGGACGCTTATCACAATTTACTACATTTGTGATGACCCGTTTTTACGTGTATTGTCGCTGAAGGAGTTGTTTTTAATTTAATTAATATATTGGTTTATTTATTTTAAATTAATTTATTTTAAATTGGTTTTTAATTTATTTGATGTGGTATTTAATTTATTTTAGTCGTTTTATGTTTTTAAAATCGTTTTCGGCAGATCAGTTTTTGGATTCCGGAGTGAGGATTGGACCTCATTTCTTTTCTTTTCTCTTTTTTCTTTTTCCCTTTTTCCATTTTTCCTTTTCTCTTTTCTTTCCTTCTTCTTCCTTTCTTTTTCTTCTTCTTTTTCTCTTCTCCCCGTGCATGCGCTGCTTCCTTTTCTCCCCTTCCCGTCGCTACCTGTTGACCAGCCCTGACCCACCGCCATCCGGCCGCCGTGTAGTACACCACCCCCACCAAAATCTTCCCCTCCCACCGGTGATCACCCACACCAATTTTCAGGGCCATCCGACCAGCCGTTAGCCGCCACGCACGGCTGGAAGTCACGGCACCAGCCCTCCTTTCTCTCTCTGTCGCCGGTTGCTTTCTCAGCCCAGAACCGCCACTCGCCGGCGGCGTGGCCTACACCACCCACCCAGTTTTCTTCCCCTTCCACCGGTGAACATCCCCACCAAGTTTCACCTCCATCCGAGCCACCGTTAGCCGCCACGAGCTCCTCCAAGCCACACGATTTTTGAGCTTTTTCGCCTTTCCCTATCAATTTCCTGTTTTGGTTTGTCCCCGTTCGGAAGTGGGTAATTTATTACCCACGGCCACAGTATAAAATACACTGTTACGTTACTTTTCCTCTGTCGTTTGCAACACCGTGAGCTTTCAAAAAATGCCATAAAGCGCTATAAGTATTTTTCAAACTCTACTTTTAGATTTAAATATATTTTGCTCTTAGAATAATTTATCTGGTTGGTTGGTTGATTCCAGACTGAGTCCGAGGAGTTCGGGAGTCGGATGGATTGAGGATGGAGTTGATTGGGTTGGTTGTTTGTGCTTGGTTGGTTGTTTTGTGCCTTGAGGTTGCATTTATATATTGCATTCATGCGCATTTTATTTAAATTGAGAAAATCATGTTTTGTTGGCGTAAATGGATTTTCGGGTGCTTGTGTCTCACGAGCCCAAGCCGGGATGGGTTATTATCTCTGTGGAGCTCTTCTGGTCACTCGGGAGTGGATAATACTGAGTGACATCCCCTGAGTTATCGCAGGGCGACGACTGGATCGCACGATACGGTAACGCTGTCGTGTTGACTCCGTGATCTCTAGATTGGCGGGGACTAGAGGATGGCCTGGCCAGGGACGTGCTGGGCGCGAGTCTGGGCATCGCTCGTTTAGGTGTCACACGCGTAGTCGTTACCTGCGGTGTGGCACAGAGCCAGGGTGTGCGGATGATCCCTAGGGGAGATCATGGTGCATGCATAATTGGATCGATTTTATGGTTTCGGTTACGAGCCATTTTCTGGGAAAATGGCGAGGTTTGGTTTGAGGCTATGTGATCCATTTTCTGGAAAATTTGTGATTTCTTGTTTGGGCCATTATCTGGGATAATGACGAGGACTAGTTTTAAAGGTAATGTTTTTGGGCCAAATGGGTTTTTGGCGTGCATGAAAAAATGTGGTTTTACAAGACATGTGCATTGGCTTTTCTTTCATGCATATTGTTTGAGTCTTATATGTTTTTATCTAGTGGTGTTTCGATTTTACTTACCTACGGTACCATTTTTTGTTCCGTAGATTTTGGTGTAGAGTTCGAGGAAGAGGAGGAGGCTGAGCCTGAGGATGCAGCTCCGCCGGAGTTCTGAGTTGGAGTTATGCTTTATAGTTGGCTTTGAAACTATATTTGTAGTTTGTAATATTTTATTATGTATGATTTGAAAGGCTTTGTATTAAACTAAGAAAAATTCTGGTACTTAGTTTATGACCTTGCTATCCGCTGCGTGTTTTTTCGTACACATTTGTTGCTTATACACACACTTGGCACTCGTCGATAGGGTGGTGACCCGTGATGTTACCATCCGGACGTCTCGATTTTCCCGTGTTTGTACATGGGGATTTGGGGGCGTCACAACATTTGTAGGCTCTCAATCCTCTCCAAGCTCACATGAATACTTAAGTAAAAGAGTTCTCTAGCTATATGTGTCAAACCACCATCTTACCACAAAGCTTGGATGAGTGCATTACGGGTTCTGTGTATGATTCAGCAAAAAATGATTATGGTGGGTTTGGTGAATTCACGAAGATGACTATGAATGAGAATGAGTACATATGTGAAAAAAATGCACATATGATGCAAAAATTATTTTTAAAAAAATTGACACATGAAAATATGCCACAGAGTTCCAACAAGAATTTTAAATACTAAATTTGCACCACCTCCCCCCAACTTAAATGGTCCTCAATGTTTAAGAATCAAAATTGAATGGGAGGTAACTAAAAATGGTAGAATACACCTGATGAGTGACGAAGGTAGCTTGCTAAGCACCAGAGATGGTAACCTGAAATGATGAAATGAAACTATCCTGCAAACAAAAACGAAGAAAACAACAAAAAATAAAAAGGAAAAGAAAGAAAATAAGAGAAAACAAAAATAAAACAAAACAAACAAACAAAAATAAAGAAAAATATATCTGCGTGGTGTGGTCAAGGTTGATAGACTGGATCCACAAGTGGAATGTCTTCCACTTCCAAAATTTTCCTATCAATTAATACTTTAAGGCATTGACCATTTACTTTAAAGATCTGATTATCGTTAGGATCCTCTATTTCTACCGCCCTATTTGCAAAAACATTCTTCATTACAAAAGTGCCAGTCCACCTAGACTGAAGTTTTCCTGGATACCTATGGAGTCTAGAATCATATAAGAACACTCGATCATTAGGCTTAAACATTTTTCTCAAAATATTTTTATCATGAAACGCTTTCATTTTAGCCTTATAGATTCTAGAATTCTCATAAGCATCATTTCTCAACTCCTCTAACTCGGTCAACTAAAATTTCGTAAGTTTACCTGCTTCTCCCATGTCAAAATTAAAATGCTTGATGGCCCAATAAACTCGATGCTCGAGCTCCACAGGTAAGTGGCAAGGCTTTTCAAAAACAAGCCTATAAGGTGACATGCATAAGGGAGTTTTGAAAGCTATATGGTAGGCCCAAAGCACTTCAAACTAATCTTAAAGACCAATCTTTGCGATCTGGGTTGACCCTTTTTATCTAAAATTTGCTTAATTTCCCTATTTGCGGGTTCTACCTATCCACTTGTCTAGGGCTAGTAAGCTATAGAGATCTTATGTACCACCCCTTATTTTTTCATCAAAATCTCAAAAGAACGGTTGCAAAAATGTGTACCCCGATCACTAATGATAGCACATGGTGTACCAAATCGAGATAACACATTCTCTTTGAGAAATTTAATTACAGTCCTATTATCATTGCTCCTGCAAGTTGCTGCCTCTATCCATTTTGACACATAATCTACTGCCACAATAATATATTGATATCCAAAAGAAGGAGGAAATGGTCACATAAAATCAATGCCCCAACAATAAAAAATGTCAATCATTAAAAGTTGGGTTTAAATGCATCATATTACAACGGGACATAACTCCCAACTTTTGACATTTTTCACATAAGCGACAATAGATGTTTGCATCCTTAAATATGGTGGGCCAATAAAATCCACACTGCAGAATTTTTGCAGCGGTTTTCTTCATTGAAAAGTGGCCCCCACAAGCTTGGGAATGACAAAATTCCAAGACGCTAGCAATCTCTTCATTAGGGATGCAACGCCTTAAAATTTGGTCAGGGCAGTATTTGAAAAGAAAAGGGTCATCCCAATAGAAATTATGTACCTCAATCATGAACTTCCTCTTGTCCTGAGTGCACCAATCCACCGATATCTCACCTGCAGCCAAATAATTCACAAAATGAGCAAACCATGGTAGACAAGTAATAGAAAGTAAATGCTCATCGGGAAAATCATCCCTGATTGGCAAGTGGTTAGAGGTGTCCTCAAATGTGAGCCTCAAGAGATGGTTAGCCACTACGTTCTCCACACCTTTTTTGTCTGTGATGGTGATGTCAAATTCTTGCAAAAGTAAAATCCACCGTATTAATTGCACCTTAGCATCCTTCTTTGTAAGAAGGTACTTAAAGGTTGCATGATCTGTGAAAATAATAATAGGAGAGCCAATCAAGTAAGCACGAAACTTATCCAAAACAAACACTACCAGCTAGCAACTCTTTTTCAGTGGTGGAGTAATTCATCTGAGCACTATTTAGAGTTCTACTAGTATAGTAAATGACAAAAGGCTTCCCCTCCTTTCAATGTCCAAGAACAGAACCTACAACAGAATCACTAGCATCACACATGATCTCAAAAGGCAAAGTCCAATCAGGTGGTTGCATTATGGGTGCTGAGGTAAGCTTGCCAATTAACGTTTTAAAGGCCTCTTAACAATCTTGTGTCCACTCAAATGGGGCATCTTTAACTAGGAGGTCACATAGTGGTCTGGATATGGTGGAAAAATTCTCTATGAACCTCCTATAAAAGCTCGCATGACCAATAAAGGATCTCACATCCTTCATTGTCCTAGGTGTAGGCAACTTAGAAATTAATTCAATCTTAGATTGATCAACCTCTATCCCCATAGAAGAAATAATATGCCCTAAGACAATACCTGAAGGTACCATAAAGTGGCACTTTTCCCAATTCAAAACAAATTCCTTCTCCTCTCAACGAGTCAACACTCTGTCTAAATTCAATAAGCATGCATCAAAAGAAGATTAAAAAAAACAATCAAGTCATCCATAAAAACTTCCATGCAATTTTCAACCATGTCACTAAAAATGCTCATCATGCAACATTGAAAAGTAGCAGGTGCATTACACAATCCAAATGACATTCTATGAAAAGCATAAGTACCAAAAGGACAAGTGAAATTGGTTTTATTGTAGTCTTCTAATGCAATTTCAATTTGATAATAACCAGAATAACTATCCAAAAAACAATAGAAAGATAACCAGCCATACGTTCAAGAATTTGATCAATAAAAGGGAGAGGAAAATGGTCTTTCCGGGTGGCAGCATTCAATTTTTTGTAATCAATGCACATCTGCCACCTAGTCACAAGTTTTGTAGGGACTAACTCTCCCAGGTCATTCTTCACCATAGTAACACCTGACTTCTTAGGAACAACCTGTGTAGGACTTACCCATTTACGATCAGCAATAGGATATATGATTCTAGCATCTAATAGTTTCAACACTTCATTCTTCACCACTTCTTTCATAGTGGGATTAAGCCTACGCTGGGGGTCTCTACGAGGGCTAGTTCTTTCCTCCAAATTAATCTTATGAGAACAGACCAGGGGACTAACACCTTTTATATCAGCAATGCTCTAACCTAAGTCTGACTTATGCTCACTTAGGATCTGAATTAATTTCCCACCTTGAGACTCAGACAATTTGGATGAGATAATAACAGGAAAAGTATCACCTAGACCAAGGAAAGTATGCTTTAAACCCTTAGGCAGAGGCTTCAATTCAACTTCGGGTGCTTCCACAATTGAAGGAATTTGTTCTTCACTTTTCTCAAGCAACTCCTCAAACTTCGGTTATCATGCCCGAGTGCCATAATCCTGAGTTCTATCAAAAATAGCACAAATATCAACTACATCAGATGAATCATTGATAGAATCAAACTCAGAATTAACTAGAAAATAGTCAAGGGGATCAAAATCATGAGCTAAAGAAACTTCCCTATCCATGAGTGAGTCAATCATGTATGTCTGCTAGCTCTCATCATCATCATCTTCTGGTTGTTTTGTAATATGGAAGATATTCACCTCAAGACTCATGTTTCCAAAAGAAAGCTTCATGAGCCCATTCCTGCAATTAATGAGAGCATTAGCAGTGGCAAGGAAAGGCCAACCAACAATCACAGAAATTTTAGAAGTAACAACAGAGCTAGTATCAAGGATTAGAAAATCAACAGGATAATAAAATTTGTCAATTTGAATTAGAACATCCTCTACCACGCCCCGGGGTACTTTGACTGAACGATCAGTAAATTGCAATACCACAGTGGTTGGTTTGATTTCTCCCAACCCCAACTGCAAATAAATAGAATATGGCATTAGATTCACGCCAGCTTCTAAATCTAGCAAAACTTGCCCAAACTCATGATTTCCAATACTGCATGCAATGGTTAGGCAACCAGGATCCTTGTACTTTGGAGGAATTCGCTACTCAATTAAAGCACTAAATTGCTCTGTCAAAAATGCTATCTTCTTCACATGGTGCTTCCTCTTAACTGTACACAAATCTTTAATAACTTTTACATAAGTAAGAACTTGTTTAATAACATGCAAAAAGGGAAGGTTAATTTTTACCTGCTTAAAGTTCTCCAAGATTTCATTGTTAGGTTCCAAAGTTCACTTTTTCAATTTTAAAGCTTGAGGAAATGGTACCTTAACTGGGCTCCTTATTACCTCGGCTTCTTTAGGCAACTCGGCACCACTATTGCTTTGATCCTCTTCCACATCCTCTGATTTGTTCGTTGTTGGGATGTATAATGACTTACCATTTCGTGTCACAATGGCATTCACATCCTTCAAATTCTCTTGTGCCATGTGTTGACCATGGGGTGCAGACTGAGCTTGAAAATGGAACTTTCCTCGCTCATTCACACTCAAGGAGCTCATCAATTTGGACATATGACTCTTTATCTATTTGTTTTCTTCAATGACCTGCATAATCAAAGATTCAAACTTTTGGTTAGTCTTACCCTATGCCTCAATCAAAGCATGCAAAGTGTCTTCTAAAGGACTCCTAAAAGATGAAGGTGCATGATATGGTGCAGGATATGATCTAGAGGGTTGTGTAGGCTGCTAGTTTTCAAACTTTCAGCTAAAACTGGGGTGATTGCTCCACCCTGGATTATAGGTATCAAATAAAGGTTTAAAAGGCTTCTTGTACATACCTAAGGCATTACATTGTTCCTCATATATTCCTCTCATCTCAGCAAATGTGGGATACTCTTGGGCAAGGTGATCTATCCCGCCACACACAAAACATGGTCCAAAAGACTCTGCATGATTAGCCACGTGTGTTGGCTTTAAGTTCTTAGTCTTTAAAACCTCTAACTCCCTAGTAAGCATCTCAACCTTAGCCTTTAGATTATCCTCTTCCCTGAGATGGTAAATTCCACCACAATGGTCGTGACGTATTTGTGCTCTCAGTAGCACCAGGTCCAGTCCAAGTGTGAGCTTTTTCAGCAAGCTCATTGAGGTATTCTATGACCTCATCAGGATCTTTCTATAAGAACTCACCATTACACATCATCTCCACAAATTGGTGCTCTCTAGATGTAAGTCTCTCATAAAAATAGCTCACTAAGCGCCAATTCTCATACCCATGGTGAGGACACATACTCAATAGCCCTTTAAATCTCTCCCAAGACTGATACAAAGTCTCACTGTCCTTTTGTGCAAAGGTGAACATTTGCCTTTCTAAATCATTGGTCTTATGTTGGGAAAAGTATTTATTAAAGAATACCTGAGTCATCTCATTCCATGACCCAATAGATCGTGGTCTCAGTGAGTATAGCCAACTCTTAGCTCTATCCTTCAAAGAGAAATGAAAGAACTTAAGTCTCACAATGTCATCAGTTGCATTTTGACTATGAAAAGTTGTAACTACTTCCTCAAACTTCCTATTGTGTACATATGGATTTTCATTTTCCAAGCCATGAAAAGTAGGGAGTTATTGTATCATCCCTGTTTAAAAATCCAGTTGGCGAGTATTGGCTGGAAACATGATGCATGATGATGTGGTTGTGCATGTAAGGTGGAGGTAATCCTGAAGGGTCCTAGTGGGTTGATCTCCGTGTTCACTCATTTCCTTAGAATTAGAAAAATTATCAAACAAATGATTAGAAAATTAGACTCTGACTCTGACTCTATCACAAATCTACAAGCAAATCGACCCAAGGCGTCTCTATACCTGTGCATGCAAGGTAGAGAAAAATGCAACAATAAAAAAACTATAAAAATAAAAAGAAAGTAAAATAAAGATGCAGCAAGCTAAAAGAGGAAACGAAGTTACCACCTTTACCAACTGCTGAAAAAAAAAATTATCTAGCAATTCTTCTACCGTCTCCCCGGCAACAATGCCAAAATTTGATTACGTCCAAAGAGTAACATGGTAGGTGTAGCACAACTTTGGGGTGTTGATTCCGAGACAAATTAAAAGAATATCAGAATGAATAAAGAAACTAAAGAAAAATATTAAATAATTAATAGAGAACAAAGATTAATTTTAAATACAAATTAAAGTGAAGTGATTGAGCTGAAATATTGCATATTTTATATATTTAAAACCACTGTATTTTAATTGCTTCATGACATTATTATTGGTTTTAGATGGAAAAATTGTTAACAGGTATAAATTTGAGTTGTGATTTAAATTGGTTAATATCATAATTTATACTTAAAGTTATAACCTCTAATTTAATTTATCGATATTTTTTCACATGAACAATGTTTTTCTTTGATATTATATTTGTACATTTTCATTTATTTTTGGTTTTCTATTTTTTTGGTGTGTTGTTTCCTCTCCTTACTTTTACTCTTCCTCTAATTTTATAGTTTCTGAGTTCTTGTATTTAGATAAAATACATGCAATTGCAGCACATGACCGGCTTGATTTTGGACAGGAAGCCAAAGGGAAAACACATGCACATCGTTTTGTGGGACCCACTCATTATTTTATGGAAGTAAATGGATTTGGGAAGCATAAGCACACACAGCAACTGCATTTCAACCATCAAGCACGTGAAAAAAGCAGCACATTTCAACCATCATGCAGTGGACTTTGCAAAAATAAAAGAAAAGACGAACATTTTCATGTGCTAAGGATGGACTTACGGGGTGTCACTGATGGCTTGCAAAATTTCATATTGCAGATTTTACAAGTTCGCTCGAGCGAAGGCTTTTGGCCGCAGAACCTATCTTTGATGTTTGCACTCAAATTCCTATAATTTTGGGTAGGTCATTCCTTGCAACCTCGAATGCTTTAATAAATTATAGGAGTGGTGTGATGATAATTTCTTTTGGCAACATGACTTTGGAGTTGAATATTTTCAATATTTGTAAGCAACCTGGCGATGATGATGATGTGCATGAAGTAAATTTGATCCAAACTCTTGTTCAAAATAAATTTGATTTGTAAATTTTTTCAGACTTTCTTAAGGCTTGTTTGGTTCACGGTGAAAATTTTAATGATGATTCTATGCTTGCATTGATGAATTTTTTGTTAGAATCTACTCCTATAATGGACACTGATAAATGGAGGACACATTTTGAGGAATTGCTACCTCATGATATCGTATCCCTCCCCTCAAGTGTGCAAACACCAAAACTCGACTTGTAACCTCTACCTGCTGATCTCAAATATGCATTTTCAGGCCAAGAAGAGACATTACCAATGGTCATCTCATCAAAACTAGATGAAATTCAGGAGAGAAAATTAATTCGTGTTCTCATTAAACACAAAGAAGCAATATGATGGACCATAACTGATATTAAAGGTATTAGTCCTTTAATTTGTACCCACATGATATATCTAGAGGACAATGTTAAACCCTCGAGAAAGATGCAACGTAGACTAAACCCCAACATGAAAGAGGTTGTCATTGTAGAGGTGTTAGAACTTCTAGATGTATGGATCATTTACCCTATTTCTAACAACAATGGGTTAGTCCTACGCAGGTGGTACCAAAGAAATCTGGTGTGACTGTAGTTAAGAATGCTGATAATGAATTGATCCCAATTAGAGTTACTACTGGTTTGTGTATGTGTATTGACTACATAAAACTAAATTCTGTCACCAGAAAGGATCATTTTCCCCTACCATTCATGGATCAAATCATTGAACGTGCAGAGGACCATAAATTTCATTGCTTCCTAGATGGTTATTCTGGATATAACCAAATTGAGATTACTCTTGAGGATCAAGAAAAGACCACTTTTACATGTCCATTTGGTACCTTTGCATATTGAAGGATGTCATTTAGACTTTGTAATGCTCCTGCTACATTTCAAAGATGCATGATTAGCATATTTAGTGAGATGGTAGAGCGTTTCGTTGAAATATTCATGGATGACGTTTCTATTTTTGGTAATTCATTTGATGAATGTTTGACTCATTTGGAAAAAGTGCTGATTAGATGCAAAGAAAAGAATTTGATTTTAAACAAGGAAAAGTGTCACTTTATGGTCACTCAAGGGATTGCCCTTGGTCACATTGTTTCTTCTCAGGGTGTTGAAGTGAACAAGGCCAAGATGAATTAATTTCTAATTTGCCCATCCCAAAGAACATCAGGGATATCAGATCTTTTATAGGTCATGCAAGTTTTTATAGGAGGTTCAAAAATACTTCAGCACAATTTCTAGACCTTTGTGCAATTTATTGTCAAAGAAAAATTATTTTGTGTAGACTGATGATTGTGAGTTAGCTTTTACAAAGCTAAAAGGTATGTTGATTTCAGCCCCAATAATACAATCACCTGATTGAAATTTACCATTTGAAATTATGTGTGATGCTAATAATTATGATGTTGGAGATGTGTTGGGCCAATGTAAGGACAAAAAGTCGTGTGATTTATTACGCAAGTAGAACTTTAAATATGGCTCAAATGAATTATTCAACAACTGAAAAATAGCTATTTGCAGTAATTTTTACACTTGACGAATTTAGTTTTTTTTTATTGAGTCCCACATTGTCATTTTTACTAATAATGCGCCACTGAAATACCTTTTAGCCAAAAAAGATGCAAAGTCTAGGTTGCTTAGATGGATCCTTTTGCTGCAAGAATTTGATTTGATAATTACAGATAAAAAATGAGTTGAGAATGTTGTTGCTGATCATCTGTTTAGACTTGTTCTTTCATTTTCTATAGAGACAGTTCCTATTAGATACACATTCCCAGATGAGCAACTTTTTAGTATATCTCAATTGCCTTGGTATGCTGACATTGCTAATTTTCTTGATACTGGTGAAATTCCTCACATTTGGACTCAACAAGATAGAAGGAAATTTTTTGTAGAGGTAAAAAAATTCTTTTGGGATAATCCATATTTGTTTAAATGTTGCTCGGATCAGATAATTAGACGATGTGTTCCCAATAGCAAATTTCAAAGTGTGATGTCTTTTTGTCACTCTGGGGCATGTGGTGGCCATTTTTCTGGAAAGAAAACAACTCTTAAAATTTTGCAATGTGGTTTCTATTGGCCTACCAATTTCAAGGACATCCATGAATTTTGTAAAACTTGTTAGTGTTGTCAAAAATTGGAAGGGATTACCCACCGAAATATGATGCTATTAAATCCAATTTTGGTTGTTGAAATATTTGATTATTGGGGCATCTATTTCATGGGACCCTTCCCAGTTTCTTTTGGCAATCTCTATATTTTGGCTGCTGTTGATCATGTGTCCAAATGGATTAAGGTGGTTCCATGCAAGAAAAATGATCACAAAGTTGTATTAAAATTTTTGAAAGAAAGTATTTTATCAATGTTTGGAACACCTCGAGCCATTATCAGTGATGAGGGTAAACATTTTTGCAATAAACCTTTCGAGCCCTTAATGCGAAAATATGGTATTACTCATAAGGTTGCTACCCTTTATCATCCACAAACAAGTAACCAAGTTGAGGTAACTAATCAGGAGATCAAAACATTTTTAGAAAAGACATTTAACCCAAGTTGCAAAGATTGCTCTTTACGACTAACCGATGCACTTTGGACATACCGTACTGCTTTTAAAATCCCAATTGGTATGTCCTCATATTGACCCATTTTTGGAAAGGCGTGTCACTTATCTATGGAATTGGAACACAAAGCTTATCGAAAAATTAAGCAATTTAATTGATGTGGACAAAGCTTGCTCTCTTTGTAAGTTTCAGCTTAGTGAGTTAGAGAAAATCAGGAATGAAGCTTATGAAAACTATCGTGTTTCCAATGAGAGAATGACAATTTTTCATGATAAAAATATTTTTCAAAAATCTTTTGAGCCTTCCCAAAAAGTTTTGTTGTATAATTCAAGGCTCCATTTGTTTCCTGGCAAGCTTCGATCCCAATGGATCGGCTTTTGTTGTAAAAACTGTTTATCCTTTTGGGGCCATTGAGATAGAAAACCCAGAGAATGGTAATGTTTTTAAAATTAATGGACAATGTTGAAACCATTTTTGGATGATTTTACACCAAAGGTTGAGTCCACTACCCTGGAGGATCCTGCTTATTAGAATTAATTTCTGATTTGTCATTGTATATACCGTATTTGTTTGTTTTGTTTTTCTTTCTTTTGCTTTTTGTATCTTCTAACTTTGACAGAAATCTACTCCTTGTGTGCACTCGAGTATCCCAAGTGACTTCCTTCCTCTCTGTTCAATATATATTATGTAGTGTTTATCTTGATTCAATTCATGCCTGTATAGCATTCATTTGCAGAACATTGAGGATAATGTCACATGTAGTTGGGGGGAGAGTTTTATGTTGAAAATGTGTTAGTAAAAAAAAATTGTTGTGATGTGCATTGAAGCACAAATGATTAACACACTCTTTCTGACATTTTTGTGAAATTTGAGCATCTTTGTAGAGTAATTGAGCGGAATTATTTTTTGAAGATTTATCTTCAACCCTAAGCATAGAGCATGACTTATGATGCATCATATTTTGTTGAAGAGTGACTTGAAACACGTGAATGCGATATTTATTGAGATAAGAATTAGTATGATTTATATAGAAGGAATGACAAGTTTTGAAAGAACATTTTGCACATGCTTACACTTGTAGTGTCCCTCATTAATGTTCATTGATTTAAAACAGGAGAAGATAAGACAGGAGGGGCTGAAAACAGTTACCCAAAACTTTGTAGTGTCCCTCATTAATGTTCCTGAATAAAGAGCTAGAAACAGTTACCCAAAACTTTGAGGGTTGAGTGTTCAAACCTTTAAACAGAGTTGCCGTGAAAACTACTAGTCCCTTAGGCTTTGAAGTAGTTAGAATCAATAATGATTAATTTTAAAGTTGAAAAATCATATAACAAATCATGCTTACTAATGAGGAACACATAAAAGTTTAGTCACACACACATATCCAAGTTCTAAGACATTTGCCTCAATTCTATGTGAACAATTGTTGAGACTTTCCTTATGGATACAACTCCTAGTATTGAGTAGTCACAAATCAATTTTTTGGGAGAATTCATGATTATGTTTGATTGCTTTTGTGTGAATTTGGAGTTTTATGCAATGTTCATCTCAATTAATTTTCACTATTTTGTTTAAGGATTAGCAAAAGGCTAGTTGGGAGGTGTGATGGAGCTAAAATATTACATATTTTATATATTTAAAACAAATGTATTTTAATTGTTTCATGACATTATTATTAGTTTTAGATGGAAAAATAGTTAATAGGTATAAATTTGAGTTGTGACTCAAATTGGTTAAAATCATGGTTTATACTTAAAGTTCTAACATCTGATTTAATTGAGCAATATTTCTTCATGTAAACAATATTTTTCTTTGATATTATATTTGTACTTTTTAATTTACTTTTGGTTTTCTATTTTTTTGGTGTGGTTTCTTTTCTTTACTTTTACTCTTCTTTTGATTTTATAGTTTTTGAGTTCCTGTCTTTAGATAAAATACATGCAATTTTAGCACATGACCGACTTGATTTTGGACAAGAAGCCAAAGGGAAAACACATGCACATGGTTTCGTGGGATCCACTCATTATTTTATGGAAGCACATGGATTTGAGAAGCACAAGCATACACAACAACTGCATTTCAACCATCAAGCACGTGAAAAAGGCAACACATTTCAACCATCATGCAGTGGACTTTGCAACAAGAAAAGAAAAGACTAACCTTTTCATGTGCTGATGATAGACTTACGGGGTGCCATGTAATAGGTTTTGGAGAGATTAGAGGAGTGATTCACAGAGATAGGTTTGAAAAAAAAAAGTTGGTAAGTGCTGGCTTTGGTGGACGCTGAACAAGAAGATAAGACAGGAGAGGCTGAAAGTCATAGGGAGGAGGTTTTGAAAAAAAAGAAAAAAGAAAGCTTACAGAGGATATAGAAGTTGGAACATAGAACTAGGAGAGGGGGGGATTTTTATTGATGCTGCACTTCAGCGGGCTAGCTCACTAGAAAAATGAAAAAAAAAAAAAAAGCTTACGGCTAGCAGACAGAAGCAGAGAGCCTGACTTACAAACGGACTTGGAGAGGGAGCTTCGGGAGGCGAAGACTCTAACGAAAGAGAACCGAGTGGGCTCTGTTTTTGGAAAGAAAAAAATAAGGACACACGGGGCAAGAGAGAAACGAGTGGGGCTGGGACTGAACGAAGAAAGCTTACGGAGAACGAACAAAAAAAGAGGCTTACTCTCCCATTCTGGTCTTGGAAGTGAAAACAGGGACTTTACGTTTGGGGTCTGGACTTTCAACTCTGTTTTTAGAGCAAAGAAACAGAGCAGGACAGGCAGCACATGAAACGGTGGGAGGACCTCTCATTTTGACAATGGGCTGAGAGGATGAAAAAGAAAGGAACTGAGTTTAAGCTTCTGATTTGGAGTTACAGACTGGAGAGAGTGAAACGTGAAGATGAGGGCTGGTGTTTTTCCATGGACCTAACCGAATGGAAAGAGCTGGGAGCTGGACGAAAAAAAAATACAAAGAAAGAAAAGCTTGGGGGACTTGAACGAAGAGATGAGAAGGATGGAACTGATGAGAGACAAAAATGCAGGGACAGACTTAGTGAGAGAAACGAAATGGAAAAAGGAGGATTTATTTTTCTGGGTTGGACCCTGGACAAACAAAAACGGCCGGAGGTTTGGACAAACAGGAGGTTTGAGCTACAGTGTAGGCTTGGAGTTTTTCTGGGTTGAGAGCTCTGGTTTTTACGAAACGGAGAAGGAGTTTTTACTATTTTTTTCCGTGGACTTCGACTTTTCGAAAAGGGAGTTTTTTAACTCTATCTTCTCTTCACTTTTATGTTCTTGTGGCTGATTTCTTGTATTTTATTTTAGTATTATCATGGAGAATGTTTATTTAATTTCTATAGCACTTGTGATAAACATGGTTGGCTAAATTTTAGTACTAAACTTAGAGGTGAAGTTTAATGATTTAGACATTATTTTCGGATCAACATTGAAATTTATTTTGGGAGCTTGATCAATTGAAGGATTTTATTATTCGATATTTTGATTATCTATATTTATCTTGATTCATTGTGATTTATGAATACAGTGAATGCTTGAAAAAATTCATGTGATATTTAAATGAGTTTATGAATGTTTAACCATCAATCGTTCATGCTTAATTATTAGTGATTATTTTTCTTGACTTTAAATGTTAAATCCTCCAGTTAAACGGAATCATTATTCTAGTTTAATTGAAGTAAATTGATTGGAAACAATATTTTAAATTATTAGACGGATTCTCGAAACCTTAGTCTTTCTACATATCAATTTATTTTATCATTTTAGTTTTATTCTGTTAATTTAAAAATCAGCATCTTTGTAATTTTCTCTTCTATTGGATTGCACATTCATTGTAGTAATTTATTTTCATTGTTTGAGTTATTTTCTTTATCACATAAGTCAATTATTGTGGATTCAACCCTGTTGGGTATTATAACACATGTATACTTGCAAGTAAAACTACACTAAATTTTAGTTCACTAGTTTGAGTTAAAGTTTATGCACAACATGAAGCAAAGTAATTAACAGAAAAAGTACTCAAATTTGACGAACAATAGAGCATCGAGAATCCCTTGCACAAATCCTGTGTTTTAATTATTCTTAATTCATAGAATAACTCAATTCCCGAAATTTCCAATCTGAAGGTATAGATTTATAAAACAAAATTAAATCAAATGTAACCCTTTGAAAAATCATTCACCACTTTTAAAATACGTAAACTATTATAGCTATTGAGAAGATCCAATGACAATAATATACTCAAGGAGGGATATTGTAGTAAAGAACTAAATTAATATGGATAAGTAATTGATTCGAACATAATCAAAGAATCAATCCATTCAATAGAAAAAACATGACTGAATCCATAAACAGACTAAACTCTATGACTATTTAGCGAAGAAAACATCAACAATGAATTGAGAATAATAAAACAAAAGAGTTTTAATAATTAAAAATAAAATATATAAATTAAAAATACCATCTAATGTGCAAGTTCATCCCTAGCCCTACTTGATAATTTAGTTACCCATAAATATAATAGACAACAAAAATCTCCAAAGAAAAGTACAGCAAACGGCGGCCATGGAAGTGATTTTCTCCTCTCTTCAAATCTGCATCTTGTGCCTCTCCTCCTCCCGATTTCGTACTAATGATATGCTTATATAGAATAGGAAATAAACTCAAATGTCTTCATAATTCCAGCATAAAAAAAATCACCTAAATTTTAGGACTTATCTTGGCAGCTATGTACACACTTTAAGATTTTGAATTTGGAAATTCTTATTAGGGACAAATTTATAGCCCTTTAAGATAGCTTTCTAATGCATCAAGAATTGTATCAATCCGATATGTGAGCAAAATGTTACGGTCAAAATATTAAAATATGTCCAGACTATCTTCTAGCAAATTTCAGATTTGGACTTCTTGCAGGTTCCTTTTGTGTTGTTTTTTTTTCTTTTTCTTTTTTCTTGGTCCAAATTGCTCTCAAACCACGTGAAGCTCCTCCTTTGAATTTAACTGTGCTTTGACTTGCTCTTTTATAAACTCTAAAATTAAACATAAAAAAAGAAAACTGTTTAGGAGTATTCCAACGTAAATAGAAACTCAATTTAAGAATACACATTAATTCATATGATTTCTATTCACATTTTAGCATTTTAATCCAATAATAGGGTATTTAGAGTGCACTTTCTTGTACTCATCAAAGCATAATGAAGAAGATATATATTATTTTCATGAGAAAAAGAAGGAAGTTACAGAATAAATGTGACGCTCATAAACTCTGCTTGTGTTTTGATCAAGTTTTGAACTGTCTAGACTTGCAACACAAGGTTACATACTCTCGTTTATGACAATTAAAGATGCAGTGCACCTAGCATGTACCTAATAGTATGCAGTATTTGCAACATATAATTTTTTTTCTTTTGAGAAATATACAATGTACTAGAAATACTATGTCCCAAACATAATCATGATATCAAAGAATTCACATCTCACAAAAGTTATAACAAGTCTATATCAAAATATCTACAGGAGACAGAGCTCTATAATGCCGATAGGAAATATAAACTATTGGGCTTAATCACTAAGCCGCTCATGCAACTCAACCATAATATCCAAAATCGTATCCAAAGAATGAAGTGTCGATACTATCAGCTCCTTGTCTTTGCTCCTTGGTCTATTCGACCACGTCTAGTTGGTTCTTCATGGATTCTCTAGGCCTTGACACATTGTCTACCATTCATGGAAGAATTGTAGTTAAGACTACCAAGTAAGATTTTTACAAATCTCACAAGTGAGCTACCAAACTACCAACAGTATACATAAGCATGCATGATAGTATAATTACATGTATGCATGATGACATGGACTTGAAAATGCGTGATGTGGCTTGTAAATATTATGAGTATACATGAACGTAACATGACTTGAGTTGAACATGACCGGACTTGACATGAATATGACCTTGTTACATATACATGTTTGATTAACGTGAAACTACGGATGCTTGCAACTCCTCAATGGTCATGTGCTCGTGTCGGTACCACATCATATCATATGCATCTACTCCAGCTATGAGTACATCATGATAATTAAACTGCTAAAACTGTTAAATGAGTAGTTGACATCACCAGCTTTGGTCAAAACCTTACATATTCATGTTTGATTAACATGAAACTATGGATGCTCACAACTCCTCAATGGTCATGTGACCTGTCGGTACCACATCATATCACAAGCATCTACTCCAACAATGAATACATCATGATAATAAATTGATAAAACTGTTAAATGTTTAGTTGAGACCATCAGCGTTGGGCTCCTGACTTCGCTTCAGTAACCAATTAAATAGGTCTCATTTGAAACATGTTGATTGTTCTTAGTAAACCAAGGGATTCCAAATCGAATTTAAACACTCTAGCATGGATCTTATAAAAATAAAATTTACTAACTTAGGGCTAAAATTGAAAAGCTACCCCTCTACTTGTGAGAAATTACAATTTTTTTCCCTAAAATAAGCGTTTTGCAAATGAACTCTAAAACTTATCAAAAATCACATTCCTCATAGAAAGTTTGTACTAAATACAAATATCAACTTAGGCAGATTTAAAACAAGTCACAACTATGCCAAACACTCCCAGGCCGATTCATGTATTAGGCTAAAAACATGATTTTGTTGCTACTTGACCATCCAACATACCATCATGCTTAAACCAATTTTATCAACTCTAAAAAATCACATCACTCTTTCTAAAATCATGCTAAAATACTAATTTAGACATTTCATGAAAAACTTAACCCACTAAAGCATAGAAAATGCCAAAACATTAAGATTAAGTCAAACAAGACCAACTCTTGATATTCTTGGTCTAACACACTCATATTAACTTGTTTAAACCCTAGTGAAACCCCATGACTTGCTCTAAAACGAGCAGCACAAAGGCTATCCCAAGTACAAGAGAATGTCGTGTAATAATTACGAATAAAATTCTTAGATAAGGAAAGTGTGCTTAAAATCAAACTCATATAATGGTGGATAATATTTATAAAGAGATAATAAAAGTGGTAGTATGTACAATGAATGGAAGATAAAATTACTGAGATGGAGATTTTTAAAGTAACATAATACAACTAAAATGATAAAATAAAGAGATATGAAAAATGACTACGGTTTTAAGGATTCATCTAATAATTTAGAATATTGTCTCCAATCAATCTACTTCAACTAAACTAGAAAATCAATTTTGTCTAACTGGAAGATTTAGCAGTTAAGGCCAATTAAATTAATCGCTAAAGATTAAATATAAACAATTGATGATTAAAACATTCACAAATTCATTTAAATATCACAGGGATTTTTCAAGCATCCAATGTATCCAGAAATCACAAAGGATCAAGAAAAATATATGGATAGTTAAAGTTTCTAATAATAAAATCATTCAATTGATCAAACTCACAATATAAACTCTATTGTTGATTGGAAACAATATCTAAATTATTATACTTCACCTCTAATCTTAGTACAATGAAAGAAAAATAAATAACATCAAATTAAATAAGTAGAAATTTAAATGCAAGAAAAGTAAATGATATCAAATTAAACATGCATGAATTAAATAAAAGCTTAAAGCTGCAAAAAAAATAAACAACATCAAATTAAATAAAAACTAAAATTAAAATAAACTGGAAAGAAAGGCTAAGGTGGAGGAGGAAGACTGGGCAGCAATAGTTGGAAACCGCGCTGCCTGGCTCCCTCTTCCCACCTGCATTCTCTCAAAAACTAAAAATAATAATACTAAAAACAAAGAAAAAAATATCTCTCAAGAACTGGAAAAAAATACTAATATTGAGAACCAAAAGCAAATCCTCATGCAGAGGTGTAACACCTCTCCCTTTTATAGTCATTTCGTACGTGCATCGGGCCAAAAAGCAAGAAAATAAAAACGTGGGTCTCAAAGCTCCTGCAGGCGTGCTTTCCCCTGCTTTGTTGCTCCTTCCCGTTCCAGTTGCAGCTTGTCGTTTACGTTGCTGTTCTTCTGTCTGGCGCTCAGCAACTAGGGCTGAGCATCGACGAATCGGAGTCGGTATTGGAGTCATCCGACTCCGACTCCGATTTTATTGGAGGCCGAATCCGGCCTCCGACTCCGCCTCCGAAGGTGTTAGACTCCGCTTCGACTCCACCTCCGACTTGTCGGAGCGGAGTCGGAACGGAGTCGGAGTTGGACGACGGCGTTGATGGCGTCGTACTTAGCTGGCTACGATGGCACCGTGCGATGACTGATGACCCAAGTCTGCGATGGCACTGGCGTCGGACTTGGCACCGTACGATGACTTGGTTTGCCGATTTGGGAAGTTGGGAACTGGGTATGGGGGAGGGAAGAAGGGAAGAAGGGAAGGGGAGGGGAGAATCGATTTCTGAAGAGTGAGAGAGAGAATTGATTCGGCGCAGGGGGAGGGGAGGGAAGAAGGGAAGAAGGCTTCGGTGAAGGCGAGGGGAAGGGAATCGAGGGGGGAGGGTGAAAACCTTAATGGGTTGCACAGAAACGGCACCGTTTGGGGTTATTTTAACCCCAAACGGCGCCGTTTGTGGGGGTGGGGGGGAAGTGAAAACCCATTAGGGTTGCACAGAAACGGCGCCGTTTGGGGTTATTTTAACCCCAAACGATGCCGCTTGTTGTTGGGGGGGGGGGAAGTGAAAACCCATTAATAATAAAAACATATTAATAAGTTAGTAAAAATAAATTAATAAGTTAGTAAAACTATATTTAACAAGTTAGTAAAAATATATTTAAGTAAGTAAAAATATATTTAAGTTAGTAAAAATATATACTATTATATATATTATATATTAGTAATACACTAATACTAATACTAATACTATTAGTCTATTAATATATAGTAAATTAGTAATATTTAGTAATTTATATACTATAGTCTAATAACTAGATAGTCATCATAGTCTAGATGTAATAACTAGTAACTAATAATATCTAATAACACTAGTTAGACTAGTACTAATAGATAATAACTTAAAGATACTAATTTAATATACATATAACTAATATTAATATTTATTAATTTATTTACTATAGTCTAATAACTAGATAGTCTAGATGTAATAACTAGTAACTAATAATATGTCTATAACACTAGTTACACTAATACTAATAGATAATAACTTAGAAGATATTAATTTAATATATATTAACTAATAGTATACTATTATATATATATATATATTATATATTAGTAATACACTAATACTAATACTATTAGTCTATTAATATATAGTAATATTTATTAACTTATTTACTATAGTCTAATAACTTATAACTAGATAGTCTAGATGTAATAACTAGTAACTAATAATATGTGATAACACTACACTAGTACTAAATTACTAATAGATAATAACTTAAAGATATTAATTTAATATATACAACTAATAGTATACTATTATATATATTAGTAATTTACTATATACTAATAGTCTAATACTATTAGTCTATTAGTATATAGTAAATTAGTAATATTTATTAACTTATTTACTATAAGTTTATAACTAATAACTAGTGCTAATTGCTAGTATATTATTGGATTTAACTAATGATGTTACTATATTTATATTTATATGATTACTATATAGAAAAACACATATATTTTTTATAAAATATGTACACTAGCGGAGCGGAGTCGGATGCGGAGTCGGAGTCGGAATAGGAAATCGGAGTCGGAGTCGGAGGATCGGAGTCGGATCGGAGCGGAGTCGGAGTCGGATCTGCCTGGACTCCGACTCCGACTCCGACTCCGACTTTTCATGGGAAAAAAACTCCGACTCCGACTCCGACAAGTCGGAGTCGGAGCGGAGTCGGAGCGGAGTCGGAGTCGGAGTCGGATTTTCAGATTTCTGCTCAGCCCTATCAGCAACTGCAGCAAGTCCTTGGCACTATTTAATTTTGTTCCCTAGCCTCCCCCTGCAGCAAGTTGCTATCCTTGGCAGCAGGTTGTGTGCTGCCTAGCTCTACAGCAAGGTGCCAAATTTTTCCTTCAGCTTGAAGCCAAAACCACAAGTCAAGAAGTCTTTCATTCCTAAATAGCTTAAACAATAGCCATGCTTAGCCTTGCTTTTTGGTCTTTTCCCCTTTTTATTTCACACGAATTGCAAATTTCGAAACCTCTTATGAAGTGGACCCGCATGCAATTAGCCTAAAAAGAAATATAAACTATAAAAATAATAAAGCCAAAAACAAAAATGAAAAGAAAGATTAGAATATTAAAAATATATTATACATGTAAAGAATTATTGTCTAATTAAATTATAAATTATAAAATTAAACATAAATCATGATATTAATCAATTTAAATCACAACTCGGATTTATATATATTAACAATTTTCTCATCTAAAACCAATAATAAAATAATAAAACAATTAAATATATATTAGTTTTTAAATATATAAAATATGCAATAATTCAGCTCAATCACACCCCCGACTAGCATTTTGCTAGTTTTTAAGCAAAATAGTGAAAATTAATTGAAATGAATATTGCATAAAGCTCTAAATTTAAACAAAAGTAATCAAATATAATTCTGAATTCTTACAAAATATGGCCCGTGACTGCTCAACACAAGATGCTATATCCACCAAGACATTCTCAACATTTTTTTTTTCGTAGAATTAAGGCAAAAGTCTCAGAACTCGAATGTGTGTTGCTAAATAACTGTGTGTTTCTCACTCATAACCATGATTTATCATAAGATTTTCAACCTTAAGATTAACCATTTATGATTCTAACTACTTCAAAGCCCAAGGGATTGCAGTTTTCACACCAACTCTATTTAAAGGTTGAAGATTCAACCCCCAAAATTCTGGGTAACTGTTTCTAGCTCTTTATTTATGATTCTTCTCCCTTTTCTTTTCCTTTTTTTTTCAAATCTTTTTTTTTTCGTATTCTTTATTTTTTTTAAAGGCTCAATAGTCCTACAATTTACTTCTCCTATATTAAATCATTGAACATTATGAGAAACACTATAAATGCAAGCATGTACAAAATGTTCTTTCAAAACTTGTCCTTCATTGTATATAAATCATATCAATTCTTATCTCAATAAATATAGCATCCCGGTGTTTTAAGTCATTTATGATAAAAAAAATATGATGCATCATAAATCATGCGATATGCTTAAGATTGAAAATAAATCTTCACAAAAAAATTTTGCTCAACTACTCCAATAAGATGCTTAGATTTCATAAAATGCTAGAAATGAAGTGTGTGTCAATCATATGTATATCAGTGCATATCACATTAAGGCAAAATATTATTTATCACTTGCACACACACTAATCAAAAAGTTTGTTTTTCCTTTTTGGTTTAAAAATTAATGAAATAAAAACATAAAAAAAATGACTCATTTAAAAATGGGTTTTCTTAGACTCAGTATCTCTAAAGAAATACCGTAAAACAAATAGGATAACAGGTAAGATAACTACTTTGCCAGAAAGAAAATGAAGCAAAACGCAGCAGTGCAGAAAAAAAGTAAAACTAAAAGAGAAAATAAAGAAGACAACGCCCGCCGCAAAAAAATGCAAATGAGAAAGATTAAGGAAGGCCGTCCCAAAAAAAATAAAGAAAAAAAAAAAAAAAAAAAAAAAAACCAAGCTTAATACCAAGGATGAGGCGCTGTCCCAAGAAGCCAAAAACTAAAAATCAAGGAGAAAGAGAATGACTCCCCAGGAAACGGAGAAAGAAAATTAAAAAAAGAATTAAAAAAAAAAACAAAAGGTAAACTGGGGTCAAAATAATCTAAAACAAGGAAAAAAATGAAATTAGGAGAAGAAGCGTCCTTTTTTTTTTTAACAATGAAAATAAAATGAAAATAAACATAAAAATACGAGTTTAAATTTAAGATAATTAACTTTATCCAGTAACGGTACCAAAAATTAAACTTGCTCCAAAACGAGCAGCACAAAGGCAATCAAAAGTACAGGAGGATGTCGCGTAATAATTAGGAATAAAATTCTTAAATCGTCTCGTCAAAAAAATTGTACTTAAAATCAAACTCATACAATGGTGGATGATATTTACAAAGAGAAAATAAAAGTGGCAATATGTACAATGAATGGAAGATAAAATTATTGAGGTGAAGATTTTTAAAGTAACATAATACAACTAAAATGATAAAATAAAGAGATGAAAAACAACTACAGTTTTAAGGATCCATCTAATAATTTAGAATATTATCTCCAATCAATATACTTCAATTAAACTAGAAAGTCAACTCTGTCTAACTGGAAGATTTAGCAGTTAAGGCTAATTAAATTAATCGCTAAAGATTATGTGATGACCCGCCTTTAAGTGTATTTTCGCTGAAGTAATTGTTGTGATGACCCGTTTTTGAGTGTATTTTCGCTGAAATAATTGTTTTTATTTTAATTAATATATTAGCTATTTATTTTAATTTATTTGCGTTTTTAATGTTGGTTTTTAAATTAATTTATTTTATTTGGTGTTGTGTTTTATTTAGTTGTTTTGTGTTTTTTTTTAATCTTTTTGGCGGGTTAGTTTTGCTTTCCGGAATGAGGTTTGGACCTCATCTTTTCCCTACATCTTTTCCCTTTTTCCTCTCTTTTTCTTTTTCTTTTTCCTTTTTTTTCTTTTTTCTTCTTCTTTCTTTTTTTTTTTTTCTTTTCTTTTTTCCCTCCCTTTCTCTCTCCCCGATCGGCTCACCCCCCCCCGAGCTCTCTCTCTCTCTCTCCTCCCTCTCCCTCACGCCGGACTGGTCTTGCCCCCGATCTACCGCCGTCCGGCCACCGTGCGGCTCACCGCCGGTGCCATTCGGTTCGTCCACCTCCGGCGCACCTCCCCACCGAAAATCACCCCCATCCGGCCGGCCGTTTGGCCGGAAAAGCTCTCCAAAGCCTCCACGGTTTTTCCTCCGATCCGCCGCCGTCGCTCCACCTCCGGCCACCATTTCTTCACCACTTCATCACCGACCTCTTGCCGTCCTAACCCACCCATTTCCGGCCTCCATCGACCACCGGAGCAGCTCCCACGAGCTTGTTTTCCGATTTGCCATTTTCGGCCATTTCCGGCCATTCCGCCGCCACCCACGGCCGTCCGTCACTTCCTATAGCTTCACAACCACCTCTAGACCATACCCTATCAATCTCGTGTCCTAGTTTGTCCCCGTTCAAAAGTGGGTTTTTCGGACCCACGGCCACAGTGAATTTTCACTGTGACGTTGCTGTTTTTCCGCCGTTTGCAACACCGTGAGCTTTCTAAAAATACCGTATAGCGCTGTAAGTATTTTCCAAACCCTATTTTCAGATTTTAATATATATTGCTCATTCAATGGTTTTATTTAATTAATTATATATTTAATTGATTATTGTTGGTTGTTGATTCCGGACTGAGTCCGAGGAGTTTCGGGGGTCGGATGGATTGAGGACGGAGTGTTTGTTTGGTTGGTTGTGTTTGGTTGTTTTGATTGGGCCGTGTGGCGTGCGTTGCATTTTATTTGTGTGCGTTGCATATCGCGTGCATGTGCATCATGCTTATCGGCGTTTTGGCGTTTGGGTGCGTGTGTCTCACGAGCCCAAGCCGTGATGGGTTATTATCATGGTGGAGCTCCTCTGATCACTCGGGAGCGGTCAATACTGAGTGACATCCCCTGAGTAGTCGTCTGGGCGCTGACGAGTTCGGTACTAGAGGATGGGTCTGGCCCGGTACGTGCTGAGCACGAGTCCAGGCATCGCTCTATTCACCGATTCTGAGGCCCTGCGCGATGACGGAGTAGTATTAGAGGATGGGTCTGGCCCAGTACGTGCTGAGCACGAGTCCAGGCATCGCTCTACTCACTGACTCCGGGAGCGGAAATTAGAGGATGGGTCTGGCCCGGTACGTGCTGAGCACGAGTCCAGGCATCGCTCTATTCACCGATCCCGTGGCCCTTCGCTGGCGAGGGCTAGAGGATGGCCCGGCCCGGTACGTGCATGGCACGAGTCTGGGCATCGCTCGTTTAGGTGTCGCACGCGTAGCCGTTCTCTACGGTGTGGCACTGAGCCAGGGTGTGCGGATGATCCCTAGGGGAGATCATGGTGCATACGGAGCGGGTTGTGGTATGGTTTTTCGGTTATGATCCTTTTTCTGGGAAAAATGGTGGTTTGGGCCATTATCTGGGATAATGGCGAGGTGTGGCTTTATGGAGGTTGGTGGGCCTTTTGGGTCTTGGCGTGCGTGGTAAAATATATGTGTTGCGGGGTGTGTGTTTGTTTGATCTTGCTTTCTTGTTGTTTGGGTTATATGTATTTTCATCTGGTAGTGTTTGGGTCATACTTACCTGCGGAACCTTTCTTGGTTCCGTAGCTTTTGGTGCAGAGTTCGAGGAAGAGGAGGAGGAGGCTGAGCCCGAGGATGCGGCTCCGCCGGGTTGCTGATGCTGTGCTTTTTATCTGTTTTCAAACTTGTATTTGTGTTTCTTGTAATATTTTATCTATGTATGTTTTAAACAGCTTGTATTACGTTAAGAAAAATTCTGGTACTTAGTTATGACTTTCTTATCCGCTGCGTGTCTCTCTGTACACAATTGCTGCCTTGCACACACTCGGCACCCGTCGATGGGATGGTGACCCGGGGTGTCACCATCCGGACGTCTCAATTTCCCCGTGTTCGGGCGTGGGGATTTTGGGGGCGTCACAGGTGGTATCAGAGCAGTTTGGCTCTGGGTAAAACCACATGTCCCGTAGGTAGTACCAGAATGTTTTAAAGTTGTGTTTTAAAAATTATGTTAAGTATAGTTGTTTTATTTGTTTATTTGTTTGAGCTTGTTTGCTTGTTTTTATTTATTTAGTTATGTTTTAACATGCCGGTTTCTTTTGTTTCTTGTTGTGTTGTGTTGTTTTTGTTTATGTTGGTTTTGTGATGGTTTTATTTGTTTTCTTAAAGGAGGGTCAAGTGTGGTGTTGTGTCAGGAAAATGGGAAGACCAGGAAGACCAAGGAAAAATACTCAGGAACCGCAAGACAATACCTCCAGAGATGACTCCTTAGCCGAGGCAATAAGGCAGATGACGGAGTTTATGCAACAGAATATTAGGCCACAACAGGCAGGGCCTTGGCCACCACAAGGACCTTGGCCACCACAAGGAGGTCCTTGGCCACCACAAGGAGGGCCTTGTCCACCACCCGGAGGGCCTTGTCCGCCACAGGGAGTGTATTGGCCACAACCAGGAGGTCCTTGGCCATATCAGGGAGGGCCTTGGATGTATCCGGGCGGGTCAAGTAGCATGGTGCAAGCCGGATGCACCTATGAGCGCTTCCTAGCGCATCGGACTCCACACTTCACTGGAAATGAGGATCCTCTTCAGGCTGGAAGATGGATCAAAGACTTGGAGAAAACCTTTGAGGTGTGTGGATGCACTGAAGCTCAGCAAGTACTCTACGCCAGCTATCTTTTGCAGGGTATCGCTTCTGATTGGTGGGGTACCAGGAGGGTGATGCTGGAAGCTGAGTTGGGATCTTTCGCTGCAGTGACCTGGCAGCGTTTCAAGAAGGAGTTCAATGACCGCTTCTTTCCCGCCTCAGTAAGAAAACAAAAGGCAAGAGAATTCTCTAATTTGATCCAAGGGGGCGCAACAGTGGAACAATACGCCCGGAGGTTCATAGAACTTGAGCAATTCGCTCCTCATCTTGTTGCCACTGAGGAGTTGCGAGCAGAGCGTTTCCAGGAGGGACTACGCCCTGATATACGCCGTTTGGTGGTCAGCCACCGGATATCCACTTTTCAGGAGTTAGTGGATGTGGCCACCCTTATAGAGCGGGAAAATAATCTGGGTATGGGCTCCCCTCCAGGACAAAAGAGGCGGAGTTTTTCTGGTGAAGGAAGTAGCTCGGGTTCGCCCCAGAAGTTTGTTCAGCGGTCCGGGACTCGATCGCAAGCATCCTCAAGTGTTCGCATGGGAGGACGTGTACCTGTATGTGGAATTTGCAATAGAGCTCATGCGGGCGAGTGCTCTTCTGGTGGAGCTCGATGTTTTACTTGTGGCCAGCCGGGCCACTTTTCCCGAGAATGTCCAAGAATGGTTCAAGGGAACCGTGGAGGTAGGCGCGGTGGAAGAACCAACCCGAGACAACCAGTGCAAGCCCGGGTTTATGCTGTCACACCCGGAGAGGTAGATGATGAGGCACCAGCGACCCATGATGCTGGAGTAATCACAGGTATGGATTAAATTAATTTTAAGTTGGATTTAATTTTTGGTGCATTTGGCTCTTTCTTTGTTTTTTGGATTTCATGGGTTGTGTGTTTGGTTCAGGAAGAGTTCGTTTGTATGAGTTTTATGCTTGTACTTTGTTTGATTCCGGTGCTTCACAATCGTTTGTGTCTTCCACGTTTGCTCGGGTGTGTAACTTGGTCATGGAACCGTTGCCGAAGGCTATGGTAGTGGCCCTACCCGATGGTGAGAGGGTGTGGTGTTCCAAAGTTGCTTTGGGATGCCCGTTAAATTTTGAGGGAAGGTTTTTGGATGCTGATCTGGTAGTGTTCAAGTTGTTGGGCTTTGATATCATACTCGGGATGGATTGGCTATACCGATATTCTGCGACTATTAATTGCAGAAGTCGGACAGTTAGCTTTCAGCTTCCGGATGGTGATTGTCTGGAATTCGCGGGGAGTAAATTGAAAGAAAAACCGATGATTATATCGGGGATACAGGCAAGAAGAGAAATTGCATGGGGAGCGGATGCATTCTTGGTCCAGATGGTATCCACGCCGTCTGAGAAGAAGTCCTTGGCAGACATTCCAGTTGTGGAAGGGTTCCCCGATGTGTTTGTGGATGATTTGCCCGGACTACCCCCCGTGCGAGAGATGGAGTTTGTTATAGATTTGGAACCTGGAGCGGCTCCTGTGCATAAGGCTCCTTACCGCATGGCACCGGCTGAATTGAAAGAGTTGAAGACTCAGTTGCAAGAATTAGTAGAGAAGGGATTTATTCAGCCTAGTACATCGCCGTGGGGTGCCCCAGTTTTATTTGTTAAAAAGAAAGATGGAACTCTTCGTATGTGCATTGACTATCGGGAGTTGAACAAGGTGACCATCAAAAATAAATATCCTCTCCCGCGGATAGATGATTTATTTGACCAGCTTCAGGGAGCAGCCGTGTTCTCTAAAATTGATCTGAGGTCGGGATACTACCAGCTGAGAATCAGAGAGCAGGATGTGCCTAAAACTGCCTTCAGGTCGAGGTATGGACACTATGAATTTAAGGTGATGCCGTTTGGGCTAGCTAATGCTCCTGCTGCTTTCATGGATTTAATGAATCGGGTATTCCAACCTTATCTGGATTCTTTTGTGGTGGTATTTATTGATGATATACTGATTTATTCTCGAGATGTTGAAGAGCATGTGTATCATCTTAGTCTGGTACTTGAAAGATTGAGAGAACATCGGCTTTATGCCAAGCTTAGCAAGTGTGAGTTCTGGTTGGAAGAAGTTAAATTTCTCGGGCATGTAATTTCCAGGGGCGGGGTGGCAGTTGATCCTAGTAAAATAGAAGCCATTTTGTCATGGCCACGCCCGACTACAGTACGGGAGATCAGGAGTTTCTTGGGGCTCGCCGGTTATTATCGAAGATTTGTAGAAGGTTTTGCTCGCCTATCCGGACCTCTCACAGCCTTGACTCGGAAGAATACAGAATTTGTATGGTCAGATAAATGTGAGAGAAGCTTCCAGGAATTAAAGAACAGGTTGACGACGGCACCAGTGTTAGCACTCCCTGAACCGCATAAGCCTTTCGTAGTCTTCAGCGATGCGTCCAAGTTTGGGTTGGGTTGTGTCCTTATGCAGGAAGGACGGGTTGTAGCCTATGCATCTCGTCAGCTTAAGGACCATGAAAAGAATTACCCGACGCACGATCTAGAATTGGCTGCGATTGTTTTTGCACTCAAGATCTGGCGGCATTTCTTGTATGGGGAAGCTTGTGAGGTATTTACTGATCATAAGAGTTTGAAGCATTTGTTTTCCCAGAAAAATTTAAATATGAGGCAAAGGCGGTGGCTGGAGCTAATCAGTGACTATCAGTGTGAGATCAAGTACCATCCAGGAAAGGCTAATATAGTTGCTGATGCTTTGAGCCGGAAGTTACATTTGGAAGATGAAGCTGAGCCGTCGGAAGTGGATTCGTTACTTTGTGGGATGAGAAGGCTCCTACTAGAGAGTTCGCAGCAAGTGGAGATTTTATCATCAGTTCTTGATATTCGGGTAACCGATTTTGAAGAATTGAAAGCTCTCCAAAGAAAGGATTCGAAGCTGCTGAACATCAGGAAAAGAGTTCGAAAGTCTCGAGGGCCGTTGCACTATAGCTTGGATAGTGATGGGATTTTACGGTTCCGAGATCGCAGAGTGATTCCAAAGGACTCAGATTTCAAAGAGCGGATCATGGCGGAGGCTCATGCGGCCCCTTATTCTGTTCATCCAGGCAGTACAAAAATGTATCGGGACTTGAAGAAGATTTACTGGTGGGATGGAATGAAGAAGGACATCGCCTTACATGTTGAAAAATGCCACACATGCCGACAGGTAAAGGCCGAACATCAGAGACCTGCAGGTGTGCTCCAACCCCTCCCTATTCCTGAGTGGAAATGGGATGACATCACGATGGACTTTGTTGTGGGTTTGCCGAGAACGCCTAGTGGGAAGAATTCTGTTTGGGTGATTGTGGACCGATTAACGAAGAGTGCTCATTTTCTGCCTGTTAATAACACCGACTCTTTGGGTAAGTTAACCCGTTTGTATGTCAAGGAGATAGTGCGGCTACACGGCATACCAAAGAGTATAGTGTCGGATCGGGACCCGAGGTTCACATCGCAGTTCTGGAAGAGTTTACAGGCAGCTTTGGGTACTAAATTGAAGTTCAGTACTGCCTATCACCCGCAGACAGACGGCCAGTCAGAACGCACCATTCAGACTTTGGAAGACATGCTGCGAGCGTGTGTCATGGAATTCCAAGGGAGTTGGGAAAATCATTTGCCGCTCATTGAGTTTGCCTACAATAACAGCTTCCATGCGACCATTCAGATGGCTCCCTACGAAGCTCTTTATGGGAGAAAGTGCAGGTCGCCCTTGTGTTGGGATGAGGTTGGGGAGAGTAGGGTGATTGGACCCGAAATAATTCAAGAGATGCAAAGCCAAGTCCGGATCATCAGAGATAAAATGGCGGCAGCTCAGAGTCGCCAGAAAAGCTACGCTGATACCAGGAGGAGAGAATTGTCATTTGAAGTTGGTGATTGGGTTTATCTTAAAGTCTCTCCCATGAGAGGTGTCAAGCGTTTTGGTAAAAAGAGGAAGCTAGATCCAAGGTATGTCGGCCCTTTTCAGATTCTGGAGAGAGTAGGGTCCGTCGCCTACAGAGTTGCTTTGCCAGATTATTTTGGGGATGTTCATGATGTCTTCCACGTATCATCCCTGAAGAAAAGCTTTGGACAGCAAGAGCCACGCTTCGTCGACCCAGCAAGTATTCAGTTGCAACCGGATCTCACTTATGAAGTTGTTCCGTCGCAGATTTTGGATTGGAAGGAGCAACAATTGAGGTCCAAGACGATACCGTTGGTTAAAGTGGCTTGGGGAGATCCGCTAGCACAAGACTTCTCTTGGGAGCGAGTGGCGGACATGAGGGAGCAGTATCCATATTTGTTTGAATGATGAAGGTATGTATTTTAATCTTGGTCTCAGTTGGTTCATGTGCGTTTGTGTGGCTTGGTTTAAGTTGGTGGTGATCTTGCAATTTCGAGGACGAAATTGTTTTTAAGGAGGGGAGGATGTGATGACCCGTTTTTGAGTGTATTTTCGCTGAAATAATTGTTTTTATTTTAATTAATATATTAGCTATTTATTTTAATTTATTTGCGTTTTTAATGTTGGTTTTTAAATTAATTTATTTTATTTGGTGTTGTGTTTTATTTAGTTGTTTTGTGTTTTTTTTAATCTTTTTGGCGGGTTAGTTTTGCTTTCCGGAATGAGGTTTGGACCTCATCTTTTCCCTACATCTTTTCCCTTTTTCCTCTCTTTTTCTTTTTCTTTTTCCTTTTTTTTCTTTTTTCTTCTTCTTTCTTTTTTTTTTCTTTTCTTTTTTCCCTCCCTTTCTCTCTCCCCGATCGGCTCACCCCCCCCCCCCGAGCTCTCTCTCTCTCTCTCCTCCCTCTCCCTCACGCCGGACTGGTCTTGCCCCCGATCTACCGCCGTCCGGCCACCGTGCGGCTCACCGCCAGTGCCATTCGGTTCGTCCACCTCCGGCGCACCTCCCCACCGAAAATCACCCCCATCCGGCCGGCCGTTTGGCCGGAAAAGCTCTCCAAAGCCTCCACGGTTTTTCCTCCGATCCGCCGCCGTCGCTCCACCTCCGGCCACCATTTCTTCACCACTTCATCACCGACCTCTTGCCGTCCTAACCCACCCATTTCCGGCCTCCATCGACCACCGGAGCAGCTCCCACGAGCTTGTTTTCCGATTTGCCATTTTCGGCCATTTCCGGCCATTCCGCCGCCACCCACGGCCGTCCGTCACTTCCTATAGCTTCACAACCACCTCTAAACCATACCCTATCAATCTCGTGTCCTAGTTTGTCCCCGTTCAAAAGTGGGTTTTTCGGACCCACGGCCACAGTGAATTTTCACTGTGACGTTGCTGTTTTTCCGCCGTTTGCAACACCGTGAGCTTTCTAAAAATACCGTATAGCGCTGTAAGTATTTTCCAAACCCTATTTTCAGATTTTAATATATATTGCTCATTCAATGGTTTTATTTAATTAATTATATATTTAATTGATTATTGTTGGTTGTTGATTCCGGACTGAGTCCGAGGAGTTTCGGGGGTCGGATGGATTGAGGACGGAGTGTTTGTTTGGTTGGTTGTGTTTGGTTGTTTTGATTGGGCCGTGTGGCGTGCGTTGCATTTTATTTGTGTGCGTTGCATATCGCGTGCATGTGCATCATGCTTATCGGCGTTTTGGCGTTTGGGTGCGTGTGTCTCACGAGCCCAAGCCGTGATGGGTTATTATCACGGTGGAGCTCCTCTGATCACTCGGGAGCGGTCAATACTGAGTGACATCCCCTGAGTAGTCGTCTGGGCGCTGACGAGTTCGGTACTAGAGGATGGGTCTGGCCCGGTACGTGCTGAGCACGAGTCCAGGCATCGCTCTATTCACCGATTCTGAGGCCCTGCGCGATGACGGAGTAGTATTAGAGGATGGGTCTGGCCCGGTACGTGCTGAGCACGAGTCCAGGCATCGCTCTACTCACTGACTCCGGGAGCGGAAATTAGAGGATGGGTCTGGCCCGGTACGTGCTGAGCACGAGTCCAGGCATCGCTCTATTCACCGATCCCGTGGCCCTTCGCTGGCGAGGGCTAGAGGATGGCCCGGCCCGGTACGTGCATGGCACGAGTCTGGGCATCGCTCGTTTAGGTGTCGCACGCGTAGCCGTTCTCTACGGTGTGGCACTGAGCCAGGGTGTGCGGATGATCCCTAGGGGAGATCATGGTGCATACGGAGCGGGTTGTGGTATGGTTTTTCGGTTATGATCCTTTTTCTGGGAAAAATGGTGGTTTGGGCCATTATCTGGGATAATGGCGAGGTGTGGCTTTATGGAGGTTGGTGGGCCTTTTGGGTCTTGGCGTGCGTGGTAAAATATATGTGTTGCGGGGTGTGTGTTTGTTTGATCTTGCTTTCTTGTTGTTTGGGTTATATGTATTTTCATCTGGTAGTGTTTGGGTCATACTTACCTGCGGAACCTTTCTTGGTTCCGTAGCTTTTGGTGCAGAGTTCGAGGAAGAGGAGGAGGAGGCTGAGCCCGAGGATGCGGCTCCGCCGGGTTGCTGATGCTGTGCTTTTTATCTGTTTTCAAACTTGTATTTGTGTTTCTTGTAATATTTTATCTATGTATGTTTTAAACAGCTTGTATTACGTTAAGAAAAATTCTGGTACTTAGTTATGACTTTCTTATCCGCTGCGTGTCTCTCTGTACACAATTGCTGCCTTGCACACACTCGGCACCCGTCGATGGGATGGTGACCCGGGGTGTCACCATCCGGACGTCTCAATTTCCCCGTGTTCGGGCGTGGGGATTTTGGGGGCGTCACAATTGTTTTTATTTTAAGTAATATACCAGTTATTTTATTTTAATGTAATTGCGTTTTTAAAATTGGGTTTTAATTTAATTTAATTTATTTGAGGTTGTGTTTTATTTCTTTAAGTTGTTTTGTGGTTTTAATCTTTTTGGCGGTTTGTTTCGTTTTCCCGGAGTGAGGATTGGACCTCATCTCTTTTCACATCTTTTTCCTTTTTTTCTCTTTTTCCTTTTTTCTTTTTCCCTTCTTTTCCTTTTTCCTTCTTTTTTTCTTTTTTTTTTCTTTTTCTTTTTCTCTCTTCTCTCTCCCCGATTCGGACCCCCCCCGTGCTCTCTCTCTCTCCTCCCTCTCCCTCACGCCGGCGCCACCTTCTCTCTACCCTACCGCCGCCGTCCGGCCACCAACCGGACCCCCACCGGTCCCATTCTCTTCCTCTCCCTCCGGTGCACCACCCCTCCAAAACCCACCCCCAACCGGCCGGCCATTTGGCCGGAAAAAGCTTCCAAAGGGCGCACGGATTTCACTCCGATCCGCCGCCGTCGCTCCACCTCCGGCCACCATTTCTTCACCACTTCATCACCGGTCCCTTGCCGTCCTAACCCACCCATTTCCGGCCTCCAACGACCACCGGAGCAGCTCCCACGAGCTTGTTTTCCGATTTGCCATTTTCGGCCATTTCCGGCCATTCCGCCACCACCCACGGCCGTCCGTCACTTCCAATAGCTTCACAACCACCTCTAGACCATTCCCTATCAATCCCGTGTCCTAGTTTGTCCCCGTTCAAAAGTGGGTTTTTCAGACCCACGGCCACAGTGAATTTTCACTGTGACGTTGCTGTTTTTCCGCCGTTTGCAACGCCGCTTGTTTTCTAAAATTGCCATATAGCGCTGTAAGTATTTTCCAAACCCTATTTTCAGATTTTAATATATATCGCTCATTCAATTTATTTACTGTTGTTGGTTGTTGATTCCGGACTGAGTGCGAGGAGTTTCGGGGGTCGGATGGATGGAGGACGGAGTTGTCTGTTTTATTGATTTATGTTGTTGGATTATTTTATTATGCATTGATATGGCATTTCATGGTGCATGCACGTGTATTTGTGGGATTTGTGTGAAAAGCCTGTGTATTGGCGTGAGTGGTTTTACGGGTGCGTGTGTATCACGAGCCCAAGCCGGGATGGGTTATTATCTCGGTGGAGCTCCTCTGGTCACTCGGGAGCGGAATAAACTGAGTGATGTCCCCTGAGTTGTCGAGAGAGATGACGGGAGCGGGGCTAGGGGATGCTTGGCTACGAACGCGCCGGGCGCGGAACCGGGCATCGCCCTACTCACCGACTCCGTGGCCCTTTGCTGGCGAGGGCTAGAGGATGCTTGGCTACGCACGCGCGGGGCGCGGAACTGGGCATCGCTTGTTAGGTGTCACATGCGTGGTGGTACTCTGCGGTGTGACACTGGAGCCAGGGTGTGCGGATGACCCCTAGGGGAGGTCATGGTGCATACGGTTAAAATTGGATAATGGTTTATGAGGCCAAATGGGACTTTTGGCGTGGGCCAGATGGACTTCTGGCGAGGTTTTGGGCCGGATGGACTTCCGGCGAGATATTGGGCCAAATGGACTTTTGGCGGCCAAATGTGGCTTTTGGCGTGTTTTTCGGAAAGGATATGTTTTTGGGCCAAATGGGTTTTTGGCGTGTGTGGAAAACTGGTGTTTTTGGGCTTTGTGCATTGGGCATGTTTCATGCATCTTGTTTGAGTTATATGTGTTTTTATCTGGTAGTGTTTGGGGTTTTACTTACCTGCGGTACCATTCGTGGTTCCGTAGCTTTTGGTGCAGGAGTTGAGGATGAGGAGGAAGAGGCTGAGCCCGAGGATGCGGCTCCGCCGGGTTGCTGATGCTATCTTTATATTTGTTTAAAACTGCATTTGTGTTTTGTAATATTTTATCTATGTATGTTTTCAACAGCCTGTATTACGTTAAAAAATTCTGGTACTTAGTTATGTCTTTCGTTATCCGCTGCGTGTTTCTTTTTACACATCTGTTGCCTTGCACACACTCGGCACCCGTCGATGGGATGGTGACCCGGGTTGTCACCATCCGGACGCCTCAATTTCCCCCTGTTCGGGCGTGGGAATTTGGGGGCGTCACAGGTGGTATCAGAGCGGTTTGGCTCTGGGTAAAACCACATGTCCCGTAGGTAGTACCAGAATATTTTTAAAGTTGTGTTTTAAAAAAATTATGTTAAGTATAGTTGTTTTATTTGTTTTATTTGTTTGAACTTGTTTGCTGTTTTGTTTATTTGGTTATGTTTTTGCATGCTGGTTTCTTTTGTTTCTTGCTGAGTAGTGCTGTTTTTTGTTTTGTTGGTTTTATGATGGTTTTATTTGTTTTCTTAAAGGAGGGTCAAGAGTAGTGTTGTGACAGGATTATGGGGAGACCAGGGAGACCAAGGAAAAATACTCAGGAACCACAGGATAATACCTCCAGGGATGACTCCATAGCCGAAGCAATTCGGCAGATGACGGAGTTTATGCAACAGAGTGCGAGGTCTCAACAGGCAGGGCTTTGGCCACCACAAGGACCTTGGCCACCACAAGGGAGTCCTTGGCCACCATCAGGAGGGCCTTGTCCACCATCAGGAGGGCCCTATCCACCGTCAGGAGAGCCTTGTCCACAACAAGGAGGGTATTGGCCACAACCAGGAGGTCCCTGGCCATATCAGGGAGGGCCTTGGATGTATCAAGGAGGGTCCAGTAGCATGGTGCAAGCCGGATGCACCTATGAGCGCTTCTTCGCGCATAGGACCCCACACTTCACTGGGAATGAGGATCCACTTCAGGCTGGAAAATGGATCAAAGATCTGGAGAAGACTTTTGAGGTGTGTGGGTGCACTGAGGCACAGCAAGTACTCTACGCCAGCTATCTCTTGCAAGGTATCGCTTCTGATTGGTGGGATACCAGGAGGGTGATGTTGGAATCTGAACTGGGATCTTTCGCTCCGGTGACCTGGCAGCGTTTTAAGAAGGAATTCAATGATCGCTTCTTTCCTGCATCAGTAAGGAAGCAAAAGGCAAGAGAGTTCTCCAATCTGGTCCAAGGGGGCGCAACAGTGGAACAATACGCCCGGAGGTTTATAGAACTTGAGCGATTTGCTCCTCATCTTGTTGCCACTGAGGAGATGCGAGTAGATCGTTTTCAGGAAGGGCTACGCCCTGATATACGCCGTATGGTGGTCAGCCTTTGGATATCCACTTTTCAGGAGTTAGTGGATGTGGCCACCCTTGTAGAGCGGGAAAATAATCTGTGTATGGGCTCCCCTCCAGGGCAAAAGAGGCGGAGTTTTTCTGGTGAAGGAAGCAGCTCGGGTTCGCCTCAGAAGTTTGTTCAGCGGACCGGAACTCGATCTCAAGCATCCACCTCAAGTGTTCGCATGGGAGGACGTATGCCTGTTTGTGGAGCCTGTAATAGAGCTCATGAGGGCGAGTGTCGCACGAGTAGCGGACCCCAGTGTTATCGGTGCGGCCAAGTGGGACATATTGCTCGGGATTGCCCCGTCAGAGTTCAAGGAAGCCGTGGAGGTAGACACGGTGGAAGAACCAACCCGAGACAAGCAGTGCAAGCCCGAGTTTATGCAGTCACACCCGGAGAGGTGGATGATGAGGCACCAGCGACCCATGATGCTGGAGTAATCACAGGTATGGATTAATTTAATTTTTTTTTTAAGTTGGATTTAGCTTTTGGTGCTTTTGGTTTCTTCGTTGTGTTTTTTTGGATTTCATGGGTTGTGTGTTTGGTTCAGGAAGAGTTCGTTTGTATGAGTTTTATGCTTGTACTTTGTTTGATTCTGGTGCTTCACGATCGTTTGTGTCTTCCGCGTTTGCTCGGGTGTGTAACTTGGTCACGGAACCGTTGCCGAAGGCTATGGTAGTGGCGCTACCCGATGGCGAGATGGTGTGGTGTTCCAAGGTTGCTTTGGGATGCCCGTTAAATTTTGAGGGAAGGTTTTTGGATGCTGATCTAGTGGTATTCAAGCTGTTGGGTTTTGATATCATCCTCGGGATGGATTGGCTATACCGATATTCTGCGACTATTAATTGCAGAAGTCGGACAATTAGCTTTCAGCTTCCGGATGGTGATTGTCTGGAATTTGCGGGGAGTAGATTAAAAGAAAAGCCGATGATTATATCGGCGATACAGGCAAGAAGAGAGATTGCATGGGGAGCGGATGCATTCTTGGTTCAGATGGTGTCCACGCCGTCTGAGAAGAAGTCCTTGGCAGACATTCCAGTTGTGGAAGAGTTCCCCGATGTATTTGTGGATGACTTGCCCGGACTACCCCCTGTTCGGGAGATGGAGTTTGTCATAGATTTGGAACCTGGAGCGGCTCCTGTGCATAAAGCTCCTTATCGCATGGCACCGGCTGAATTGAAAGAGTTGAAGACTCAGTTGCAAGAACTGGTAGAGAAGGGATTTATTCAGCCTAGTACGTCGCCGTGGGGTGCTCCAGTTTTATTTGTTAAAAAGAAAGATGGAACCCTTCGTATGTGCATTGACTATCGGGAGTTGAACAAGGTGACCATCAAAAATAAATACCCTCTCCCGCGGATAGATGATTTATTTGACCAACTTCAGGGGGCAGCGGTGTTCTCTAAAATTGATCTGAGGTCGGGATACTACCAGCTGAGAATCAGAGAGCAGGATGTGCCGAAAACTGCCTTCAGGTCGAGGTATGGACACTATGAATTTAAGGTGATGCTGTTTGGGCTAGCTAATGCTCCTGCCGCTTTCATGGATTTAATGAATCGGGTGTTCCAACCTTATCTGGATTCCTTCGTGGTAGTATTTATTGATGATATACTGATTTATTCCCGAGATATTGAAGAGCATGTGTATCATCTTAGTCTGGTACTTGAGAAATTGAGAGAACCCCAGCTATACGCCAAGCTCAGCAAGTGTGAGTTCTGGTTAGAAGAAGTTAAATTTCTTGGGCATGTAATTTCCCGGGGCGGAGTGGCAGTTGATCCCAGTAAGGTAGAAGCCATTTTGTCATGGCTACGCCCGACTACAGTGCGCGAGATCCGGAGTTTCTTGGGGCTTGCTGGATACTACCGAAGATTTGTTGAAGGTTTTGCTCGCCTATCCGGACCTCTCACAGCTTTGACTCGGAAGAATACAGAATTTGTGTCGTCGGAGAAGTGTGAGAGAAGCTTCCAGGAATTGAAGAACAGGCTGACAACGGCACCTGTGTTAGCACTCCCAGAATCGCATAAGCCATTCGTAGTCTTCAGTGATGCGTCCAAGTTTGGTTTGGGTTGTGTCCTTATGCAGGAAGGACGGGTTGTAGCCTATGCATCTCGTCAGCTAAAGGACCATGAGAAGAATTACCCGACGCATGATCTAGAATTGGCTGCGATTGTTTTTGCACTCAAGATCTGGCGGCATTTCTTGTATGGGGAAGCTTGTGAGGTATTTACTGATCATAAGAGCTTGAAGCATTTGTTTTCCCAGAAAAATCTAAATATGAGGCAAAGGCGTTGGCTGGAGCTAATCAGTGACTATCAGTGTGAGATCAAATACCACCCGGGGAAGGCTAATATAGTTGCTGATGCTTTGAGCCGGAAGTCTCATTTGGAAGATGAAGCTGAACCGTCGGAAATGGATTCGTTACTTTATGGGATGAGAAGGCTCCTTATAGAGAGTTCGCAGCAAGTAGAGATTCTGTCTTCAGTTCTTGACGTTCGAGTAACAGATTTTGAAGAATTGAAAGCTCTCCAAAGAAAGGATCCGAAGCTGCTGAACATCAGGAAAAGAGTCCGAAAATCTCGAGGGCCGTTGCACTATAGCATGGATAGTGATGGGATACTTCGGTTCCGAGATCATAGAGTGATCCCAAAGGACTCAGATTTCAAGGAACGGATCATGGCGGAAGCTCATGCGGCCCCGTATTCAGTTCATCCCGGCAGTACAAAGATGTATCGAGACTTGAAGAAAACTTACTGGTGGGATGGAATGAAGAAGGACGTTGCCTTATATGTGGAGAAATGCCACACGTGCCGTCAGGTAAAGGCCGAGCATCAGAGACCTGCAGGTATGCTCCAACCCCTCCCTATTCCTGAGTGGAAATGGGATGATATCACGATGGACTTCGTAGTGGGTTTGCCGAGAACACCTAGTGGGAAGAATTCTGTTTGGGTGATTGTGGACCGGTTAACGAAGAGTGCTCATTTTCTGCCTGTTAACAACACCGACTCTTTGGGTAAGTTGACCCGTTTGTATGTCAAGGAGATAGTGAGGCTACACGGCATACCAAAGAGTATAGTGTCGGATCGGGACCCGAGGTTCACATCGCAGTTCTGGAAGAGTTTGCAGGCAGCTTTGGGTACTAAGTTGAAGTTCAGCACTGCTTATCACCCGCAGACAGACGGCTAGTCAGAGCGCACCATACAGACCTTGGAAGACATGTTGCGAGCATGTGCCCTGGAATTCCGAGGGAGTTGGGAAAATCATTTGCCGCTCATTGAGTTTGCCTACAATAACAGCTACCATGCGACCATTCAGATGGCTCCCTATGAAGCTCTTTATGGAAGAAAGTGTAGGTCGCCCTTGTGTTGGGATGAAGTTGGGGAGAGTAGGGTAATTGGACCCGAAATAATTCAGGAAATGCAAAGCCAAGTCCGGATCATTAGAGATAAAATGGCGGCAGCTCAGAGTCGCCAGAAAAGCTACGCTGATACCAGGAGGAGAGAATTGTCATTTGAAGTTGGTGAGTGGGTTTATCTTAAAGTCTCTCCCATGAGAGGTGTTAAGCGTTTTGGTAAGAAGAGGAAACTAGATCCGAGGTACGTCGGCCCTTTTCAGATTCTGGAGAGAGTAGGGTCCGTCGCCTACAGAGTTGCTTTGCCAGATTATTTTGGGGATGTTCATGATGTCTTCCACGTATCATCCCTGAAGAAGAGCTTTGGGCAGCAAGAGCCACGTTTCGTCGACCCAGCAGGTATTCAGTTGCAACCGGATCTCACTTACGAAGTTGTTCCGTCGCAGATTTTGGATTGGAAGGAGCAACAGTTGAGGTCCAAGACGATACCTTTAGTTAAAGTGGCTTGGGGAGATCCGTTAGCTCAAGACTTCTCTTGGGAGCGAGCAGCGGACATGAGGGAGCAGTACCCGTATCTGTTCGAATGATGAAGGTATGTATTTTAATCTTGATCTCATTTGGTTTGTGAGCGTTTATGTGGCTTGCTGTAAGTTGGTGGCTGATTTGCAATTTCGAGGACGAAATTGTTTTTAAGGAGGGGAGGATGTGATGACCCGCCTTTAAGTGTATTTTCGCTGAAGTAATTGTTTTTATTTTAAGTAATATACCAGTTATTTTATTTTAATGTAATTGCGTTTTTAAAATTGGGTTTTAATTTAATTTAATTTATTTGAGGTTGTGTTTTATTTCTTTAAGTTGTTTTGTGGTTTTAATCTTTTTGGCGGTTTGTTTCGTTTTCCCGGAGTGAGGATTGGACCTCATCTCTTTTCACATCTTTTTCCTTTTTTTCTCTTTTTCCTTTTTTCTTTTTCCCTTCTTTTCCTTTTTCCTTCTTTTTTTCTTTTTTTTTCTTTTTCTTTTTCTCTCTTCTCTCTCCCCGATTCGGACCCCCCCCGTGCTCTCTCTCTCTCCTCCCTCTCCCTCACGCCGGTGCCACCTTCTCTCTACCCTACCGCCGCCGTCCGGCCACCAACCGGACCCCCACCGGTCCCATTCTCTTCCTCTCCCTCCGGTGCACCACCCCTCCAAAACCCACCCCCAACCGGCCGGCCATTTGGCCGGAAAAAGCTTCCAAAGGGCGCACGGATTTCACTCCGATCCGCCGCCGTCGCTCCACCTCCGGCCACCATTTCTTCACCACTTCATCACCGGTCCCTTGCCGTCCTAACCCACCCATTTCCGGCCTCCAACGACCACCGGAGCAGCTCCCACGAGCTTGTTTTCCGATTTGCCATTTTCGGCCATTTCCGGCCATTCCGCCGCCACCCACGGCCGTCCGTCACTTCCAATAGCTTCACAACCACCTCTAGACCATTCCCTATCAATCCCGTGTCCTAGTTTGTCCCCGTTCAAAAGTGGGTTTTTCAGACTCACGGCCACAGTGAATTTTCACTGTGACGTTGCTGTTTTTCCGCCGTTTGCAACGCCGCTTGTTTTCTAAAATTGCCATATAGCACTGTAAGTATTTTCCAAACCCTATTTTCAGATTTTAATATATATCGCTCATTCAATTTATTTACTGTTGTTGGTTGTTGATTCCGGACTGAGTCCGAGGAGTTTCGAGGGTCGGATGGATGGAGGACGGAGTTGTCTGTTTTATTGATTTTTGTTGTTGGATTATTTTATTATGCATTGATATGGCATTTCATGGTGCATGCACATGTATTTGTGGGATTTGTGTGAAAAGCCTGTGTATTGGCGTGAGTGGTTTTACGGGTGCGTGTGTATCACGAGCCCAAGCCGGGATGGGTTATTATCTCGGTGGAGCTCCTCTGGTCACTCGGGAGCGGAATAAACTGAGTGATGTCCCCTGAGTTGTCGAGAGAGATGACGGGAGCGGGGCTAGGGGATGCTTGGCTACGAACGCGCCGGGCGCGGAACCGGGCATCGCCCTACTCACCGACTCCGTGGCCCTTTGCTGGCGAGGGCTAGAGGATGCTTGGCTACGCACGCGCGGGGCGCGGAACTGGGCATCGCTTGTTAGGTGTCACATGCGTGGTGGTACTCTGCGGTGTGACACTGGAGCCAGGGTGTGCGGATGACCCCTAGGGGAGGTCATGGTGCATACGGTTAAAATTGGATAATGGTTTATGAGGCCAAATGGGACTTTTGGCGTGGGCCAGATGGACTTCTGGCGAGGTTTTGGGCCGGATGGACTTCCGGCGAGATATTGGGCCAAATGGACTTTTGGCGGCCAAATGTGGCTTTTGGCGTGTTTTTCGGAAAGGATATGTTTTTGGGCCAAATGGGTTTTTGGCGTGTGTGGAAAACTGGTGTTTTTGGGCTTTGTGCATTGGGCATGTTTCATGCATCTTGTTTGAGTTATATGTGTTTTTATCTGGTAGTGTTTGGGGTTTTACTTACCTGCGGTACCATTCGTGGTTCCGTAGCTTTTGGTGCAGGAGTTGAGGATGAGGAGGAAGAGGCTGAGCCCGAGGATGCGGCTCCGCCGGGTTGCTGATGCTATCTTTATATTTGTTTAAAACTGCATTTGTGTTTTGTAATATTTTATCTATGTATGTTTTCAACAGCCTGTATTACGTTAAAAAATTCTGGTACTTAGTTATGTCTTTCGTTATCCGCTGCGTGTTTCTTTTTACACATCTGTTGCCTTGCACACACTCGGCACCCGTCGATGGGATGGTGACCCGGGTTGTCACCATCCGGACGCCTCAATTTCCCCCTGTTCGGGCGTGGGAATTTGGGGGCGTCACAGATTAAGCATAAACAATTTATGTTTAAAACATTCACAATCCATTTGAATATCACAGGGATTCTTCAAACATCTAATGTATCTGAAAATCACAATGGATCAAGATAAATATATAGATAGTTAAAGTTTCTAATAATAAAACTATTCAATCGATCAAACTCACAATATAAACTCTATTGTTGATTGGAAACAATATCTAAATCATTATACTTCACCTCTATTCTTAGTACAATGCAAGAAAAATAAATGACATCAAATTAAATAAGTAGAAAGTAAAATGCAAAAAAAAGTAAATGATATCAAATTAAACATGCATGAATTTAAATAAAAGCTTAAAGTTGCAAAAAAATAAATAACATCAAATTAAATAAAAACTGAAATTAAAATCAACTGGAAAGAAAGGCTAAGAAGGTGGAGGAGGAAGACTAGGCAGCAACAGTTGGAAACCGCGCTGCCTAGCTCCCTCTGCCTCAACTACAAAACAACCTTCACATCCTAGTCTTCTTTTTATTCTCTCACATTTCAGATTTCTGGGCTTAGTTTCCATGATGAAAACTAAGTTGGGTTTATTCCTCTCTACCATAGAGCAGAGATCTTAAATTGTTCGATGATTCTCCAATTCTCGGCAGTTCCAACTTAACAATTTCATAATAATTGGTGAGGCTGAATCTCAGCCTCCGCCACTACAATAGGGACCTCAACAGTGCCACTCCACTTCCCTTTCTTGTTTGCACCCACACCTTCCTTCTCAGTCACTCCCCTCTTCTTTTGTGTTTTTTCCTTTATAATTATCTTTTCTGTTTTATTTTTTTCTCGGGCCCTCCTCTTCCATACACCTATTTTTCCTGTCATGCTTCCCTCCACCCTTCCACCTTCTTCCTTACTTAAGAACTCAATGCCCTCTTCCTTCCCTGTGATCTCTAGTTGCACTTCGACTTCCTACAGTCCATGCTCCACCTTTTCTTTTTGACTAGTCAGTGTAATTACCACAGTTGTTGCATCCCTTTCCCTTGCTCCCTCAACTCCACTATTTGTATCTATATCCCCACCTTCCTCCCCCTCATTTGTTTTTTCACTACCCTCAATCACACTTTCTTGACCTTTTTCATTTTCCTCACTTCCTTCTACATTTTCTTCCCTAAATCTACTTCCCTCCTCTTTATTACTCCCCTTGCTTCCTCCAGCTTGAAACCTATTCTCCTTCTCTTTTCACCACCCATTCCTCTCCTCATTTCTTTTTAGGACATTTATAAAGAAATTATTTCTAGTAAACTGCGTAACCCTTGTCCATTGCCCATACCGATTCTCTTCTCCTACCTGACTTCCCCCTTCTTTACACTAATTGTTCCTATGATCAATGCAACCACATGAGAAACAGATTCTAGGCATTTTTTCATAGCTAAAGGGAAACTAGATGTCCTTGCCTTTGACCATCAAAGTTCTTCCTCTTGCCAAAGGTTGATTTAAATCTATATGGATCTGAACTCTCAAAAACTTCCCCATCCACTTCCATCTTCCTGCACATCCACCTTCTCCACCCTTCCCACCGTACTTCCAATCTGTTCTCCTTGTATTTCCATTATACAGGATAATGGTAGATTGTGAAACCTCACCCAAAAACTCTCTGAGTTAAAATCCACTTGTTTCAATGGCGTAAAACCATAGAATTCCTTCAAGACCATTAGCTGATTGTCAAAATGCCATGGTCGACCTGACCAAACCCTCTGCTTATCAACGATGTTATCAAATACAATAGCAAAGGTATTCAAACTCACCACAGTGAACTGTGCTTTATTACTAATCCTCCATATTTTTGCCAATGTGCTTTCCACCACCTCCTTGCTAATCAACTGTTTTGAGCAGAATTTCCCAAGTAGAGACCTCTGTTCTTTCATTAACAATTCTCCCAGTACATCATCATCAATCTCGAATACCATTCTTTCCTCCTCTCTCAACCTCAATTCCTTCCATTTTTCCTCTAAGTCCTCCATCACTTAGTCGCATTCACTAGCGTCTGGAGGTAGAATCTTCCCTTTCCACCGTGACCTTTAGTACCTCTCCGCTCCTCAACAACAAATTGCTACCACAAATCTTCCAAAGTTGGCCGGGACCACCTCCAGATTCCTTCTTTCCATTATAACTGCCTCACATGCCTCCAGCACTATTCACCTTCCACTCATTTTTCAGAGAGAAAAAGAGTGACTCTCGTATTTGCTTACTAGAATTAAAACAGCATTAATAGGCAGTTTGGGTCCCTTAATATCATTTCTCATCTGTCATGTTAAAGCCAACACTAATTTATAAAACTCCATTAATTCAGGGAGGAAGCTTTTTCCCATATTTTATTATTATTATTGAGATGGCACGTCATTTTATCCTGTATATTTTATATATTTTAAATTTTTTTTTATTTTTTTATTTTTTATTTTATTAAACTAATTAAATTGTTTTATTCATCATCCATACACCATAAACTTATTATAAAAAATAAAAAAATAAAAAAAATGCGATGTATAATGTCTATAGAATTAATAAATAAAATTATTATTCATATTCTTAGATAGGTGGTGAAGTCGTGACATATCATGAAAGTGTTGCAGCAACAAAAGGGTAGCCCGATCAAATCAACTTACAATTAAAAAGTTTAATTTTATATAAATTTTAGGACCGAATTAGTATATACTAGTTTTAAATTTTTTAAGAATTGATCTCAGAACCGATTATTGTGATGACCCGCTTTTGAGTGTATTTTCGCTGAAATGGTTGTTTTTATTTTAATTAATATATTAGTTATTTATTTTAATTTATTTGCGTTTTAAAATTGTTTTTTTTATTTAATTGATGTTGTGTTTTATTTCTTTTAGTTGTTTACAGTTTTTAATATCTTCGCGGCGGTTTAGTGTTGTTTTTCCCGGACTGAGGATTAGACCTCGTCTTTTCCCTACATCTCTTTTCCTTTTTTCCTTTTCTTTTTCCTTTTTCTCTTTTTCCTTCTTTCTTTTTTCCTTTCTTTTTCTTTTTTTTCTTTCTTCTTTTTCTTTCTTTTTTTTTCTTTTCCCTCTCTCTCCCCGCGTCGACCCCCCCGGCCTCTCTCTCTCTTCTCTCTCCCTCACGTCGGAAGCCTCTCACCCCCGTTATACCGCCGTCCGGCCACCGTGCGGTTCACCGTCGGTACCGTTCGGTTCGTCTCCCTCCGGCGCACCTCCCCACCGAAACTCACCCCCAACCGGCCGGCCGTTTGGCCAGAAAATCCCTTTAAAGCCCGCACAGCTTTGGCTCTGATCCGCCGCCGTCGCTCCACCTCCGGCCACCATTTCTTCACCACTTCATCACCTGTCCCTTGCCGTCCTAACCCACCTATTTCCGGCCTCCAACGACCACCGGAACAGCTCCTATGAGCTACCTTTCCTTTTTGGAAAATCCGGCCTCCCACCGCCGTTTCTGCCGCCACCCACGGCCAACCACCACTTCCAATAGCTTCACAATCATCCCTAGACCATTCCCTATTAATCCCAAGCCCTAGTTTGTCCACGTTCAAAAGTGGGTTTTTCACAACCCACGACCACAGTGAATTTTCACTGTGACGTTGCTTTTTCTCCGCCGTTTGCAACGCCGCGTGTTTTCTAAAATTGCCATATAGTGCTGTAAGTATTTTCCAAACTCTATTTTCAGATTTAAATATATATTGCTCGTTCAATTATTTTATCTGTTGGTTGGCTGATTCCGGACTGAGTCCGAGGAGTTCGGGGGTCGGATGGATGGAGGACGGAGTTGCCTGTTTATTTGATTTATGTTGTTGGATTATTTTTATGCATTGTTATGGCATTGCATGGTGCATGCACGTGTGTTTGTGAAATAGTGTGAAAAGCCTATGTATTGGCGTAAGTGGTCTTACGGGTGCGTGTGTATCACGACCCCAAGCCGGGATGGGGTATTATCCTGGTGGAGCTCCTCTGGTCACTCGGGAGTGGAATAAACTGAGTGATGTCCCCTGGGTTGACGCTAGACGACGGGAGCGGGGGCTAGGGGTTGCTTGGCTACGAACGCGCCGGGCGCGGAACCGGGCATCGCTCTACGCACCGACTCCGTGGCCCTTCGCTGGTGAGGGCTAGAGGATGCTTGGCTACGAACGCGCGGGGCACGGAACTGGGCATCGCTCGTTAGGTGTCGCATGCGTAGTGGTACTCTGCGGTGTGGCACTGGAGCCAGGGTGTGCGGATGACCCCTAGGGAGGTCATGGTGCATACGGAAAAAAATGGATTCTGGTTTGAGTCGGATAAGGCCAAATGTGACTTTTGGCGTGTTTTTAGGAAAGGATGTGTTTATGGGCCAAATGGGTTTTTGGCGTGTGTGGAAAAATTATGTTTTATGGGCTTTGTGCATTGGGCATGTTTCATGCATATTGTTTGAGTTCTATGTGTTTTCATCTAGTAGTGTTTGGGTTTTACTTACCTGCGGTACCATTTTTGGTTCCGTAGCTTTTGGTGCAGAGTTGGAGGACGAAGAGGAGGAGCCTGAGCCCGAGGATGCGGCTCCGCCGGGTTGCTGATATGCTTTATATTTGGTTTAAAACTGTATTTGTGTTTTTGTAATACTTTATTTATGTATGTTTTAAACAGCTTGTATTACGTTAAGAAAAATTCTGGTACTTAGTTATGACTTTCGTTATCCGCTGCGTGTTTCATTGTGCACATATGTTGCCTTTGCACACACTTGGCACCCGTCGATAGGATGGTGACCCGGGTTGTCACCATCTGGATGTCTCGATTTCCCTGTGTTCGGGCGTGGGGATTTGGGGGCGTCACAGGTGGTATTAGAGCAGTTTGGCTCTGGGTAAAACCACATGTCCAGTAGGTAGTACCAGAATGTTTTTTTAAGTTGTGTTTTAAAAAAAAAATTATGTTAAGTACAGTTGTTTTATTTGTTTTATTGGTTTGAGCTTGTTTATTTGTTTTTATTTATTTGGTTATGTTTTTGCAAGCTGGTTTCTTTTGTTTCTTGTTGTGTGGTGTTGGTTTTGTTTTTGTTGGTTTTATGATGGTTTTATTTGTTTTCTTAAAGGAGGGTCAAGAGTGGTGTTGTGGCAGGAAAATGGGGAGACCAAGGAAATCTACTCAGGAACCACGGGACAATACCTCCAGGGATGACTCCATAGCCGAAGCAATACGGCAGATGACGGAATTTATGCAGCAGAGTGCGAGATCTCAACAGATAGGGCCTTGGCCACAACAAGGGGGTCCCTGGCCACCATCAGGAGGGCCTTGTCCACCATCAGGAGGGCCTTGTCCACAACAAGGAGGGTTTTGGCCACAACCGGGAGGTCCTTGGCCATATCAGGAAGGGCCTTGGATGTATCCAGGAGGGTCCAGTAGCATGGTGCAAGCTGGATGCACCTATGAGCGCTTCCTGGCGCATAGGACTCCACACTTCACTGGAAATGAGGATCCACTTCAGGCTAGAAAATGGATCAAAGATCTGGAGAAAACCTTTGAGGTGTGTGGATGCACTGAGGCACAGCAAGTACTCTACGCCAGCTATCTCTTGCAAGGTACCGCTTCTGATTGGTGGGATACCAAGAGGGTGATGCTGGAATCTGAATTGGGATCTTTCGCTGCGGTGACCTGGCAGCGTTTCAAGAAGGAGTTCAATGACCGCTTCTTTCCCGCATCGGTAAGGAAGCAAAAGGCAAGAGAGTTCTCAAATCTGGTCCAAGGGGGCGCGACAGTGGAACAATACGCTCGGAGGTTCATAGAACTTGAGCGATTTGCTCCTCACCTTGTCGCCACTGAGGAGATGCGAGCAGATCGTTTTCAGGAGGGGCTACGCCATGACATATGCCGTATGGTGGTCAGCCATCGGATATCCACTTTTCAGGAATTAGTGGATGTGGCCACCCTTGTGGAGCGGGAAAATAATCTGAGTGTGGGCTCCCCTTCAGGGCATAAGAGGCGGAGTTTTTCTGGTGAAGGAAGCAGCTCGGGTTCGCCCCAGAAGTTTGTTCAGCGGACCGGAACTCGACCTCAAACGTCCTCAGGTGTTCATATGGGAGGACGGGTGCCTATTTGTGGAGCTTGTAATAGAGCCCATGAGGGCGAGTGTCGGATGAGTAGCGGACCCCAGTGTTACCGGTGCGGCCAAGTGGGACATATCGCTCGGGATTGCCCCGTCAGAGTTCAAGGAAGCCGTGGAGGTAGACACGGTGGAAGAACCAACCCGAGACAAGCAGTGCAAGCCCGGGTTTATGCTGTCACACCCGGAGAGGTGGATGATGAGGCGCCAGCGACCCATGATGTTGGAGTAATTACAGGTATGGATTAATTTAATTTTAAGTTGGATTTAATTTTTGGTGTATGTGGTTTATTCTTTGTTTTTTGGATTTCATGGGTTGATGTGTTTGGTTCAGGAAGAGTCCGTTTGTATGAGTTTTATGCTTGTACTTTGTTTGATTCCGGTGCTTCACAGTCGTTTGTATCTTCCACGTTCGCTCGGGTGTGTAATTTGGTCACGGAACCGTTGCCGAAGTCTATGGTAGTGGCTCTACCCGATGGTGAGATGGTGTGGTGTTCCAAGGTTGCTTTGGGATGCCTATTAAATTTTGAGGGAAGGTTCTTCGATACTGATTTGGTGGTGTTCAAGCTGTTGGGCTTTGATATCATCCTCGGGATGGATTGGCTATACCGATATTCTGCGAGTATTAATTGCAGAAGTCGGATAATTAGCTTTCAGCTTCCAGATGGTGATTGTCTGGAATTTGTGGGGAGTAAATTAAAAGAAAAGCCGATAATTATATCGGCGATTCAGGCAAGAAGAGAGATTACATGGGGAGCGAATGCATTCTTGGTGCAGATGGTGTCCACGCCGTTTGAGAAGAAGTCTTTGGCAGACATTCCAGTTGTGGAAGAATTTCCTGATGTGTTTGTGGATGACTTGCCTGGACTACCCCCTGTTCGGGAGATGGAGTTTGTTATAGACTTGGAACCTGGAGCGGCTCCTGTGCATAAAGCTCCTTATCGCATGACACCGGCTGAATTGAAAGAGTTGAAGACTCAGTTGCAAGAACTGGTAGAGAAGGGATTTATTCAGCCTAGTACGTCGCCGTGGGGTGCACCAGTTTTATTTGTTAAAAAGAAAGATGGAACCCTCCGTATGTGCATTGATTATCGGGAATTGAATAAGGTGACCATCAAAAATAAATACCCTCTCCCGCGGATTGATGATTTGTTTGATCAGCTTCAAGGAGCAGCCGTGTTCTCTAAAATTGATCTGAGGTCGGGATACTACCAGCTGAGAATCAGAGACCAGGATGTGCCTAAAACTGCTTTCAGGTTGAGGTATGGGCATTATGAATTTAAGGTGATGCCGTTTGGGTTAGCTAATGCCCCTGCAGCTTTCATGGATTTGATGAATCGAGTGTTTCGACCTTATCTGGATTCCTTTGTGGTAGTATTTATTGATGATATACTGATTTATTCCCGAGATGTTGAAGAGCATGTGTATCATCTTAGTCTGGTACTTGAGAGATTGAGAGAACACCAGCTATACGCCAAGCTCAGCAAGTGTGAATTCTGGTTGGAAGAAGTTAAATTTCTTAGGCACGTAATTTCCCGGGGCGGAGTGGCTGTTGATCCTAGTAAGGTAGAAGCCATTTTGTCATGGCAGCGCCCGACTACAGTGCGCGAGATCAGGAGTTTCTTGGGGCTCGCCGGATACTACCGAAGATTTGTAGAGGGTTTTGCTCGCCTATCCGGACCTCTCACAGCTTTGACTCGGAAGAATGCAGAATTTGTTTGGTCAGAGAAATGTGAGAGAAGCTTCCAGGAATTAAAGAACAGGTTGACGACAGCACCAGTGTTAGCGCTCCCAGAACCGCATAAGCCATTTGTAGTCTTCAGTGATGCGTCTAAGTTTGGGTTGGGTTGTGTCCTTATGCAGGAAGGACGAGTTGTAGCCTATGCATCTCGTCAGTTAAAGGACCATGAAAAGAATTATCCGACGCACGATCTAGAATTGGCTGCGATTGTTTTTGCCCTTAAGATCTGGCGGCACTTCTTGTATGGGGAAGCTTGCGAGGTTTTTACCGATCACAAGAGCTTGAAGCATTTGTTTTCCCAGAAAAATCTGAATATGAGGCAGAGGCGATGGCTGGAGCTAATCAGTAACTATCAGTGTAAGATCAAGTACCATCCGGGAAAGGCTAATATAGTTGCTGATGCTTTGAGCCAGAAGTCACACTTGGAAGATGAAGCCGAGCCGTCAGAATTGGATTCGTTGCTTTGTGGGATGAGAAGGCTCCTTATAGAGAGTTCGCAGAAAGTGGAGATTTTGTCTTCAGTTCTTGATATTCGGGTAACTGATTTTGAAGAATTGAAAACTCTCCAAAGAAAGGATCCGAAGCTGCTGAACATCAGGAAAAGAGTCAGAAAATCTCGAGGGCCGTTGCATTATAGCATGGATAACGATGGGATACTTCGGTTCCGAGATCGCAGAGTGGTCCCAAAGGACTCAGATTTCAAAGAACGGATCATGGCGGAAGCTCATGCGGCCCCTTATTCAGTTCATCCCGGCAGTACAAAGATGTATCGGGACTTGAAGAAAAATTACTGGTGGGATGGAATGAAGAAGGACGTTGCCTTATATGTTGAGAAATGCCACACATGCCGTCAAGTAAAGGCCGAGCATCAGAGACCTGCAGGTATGCTCCAACCCCTCCCTATTCCTGAGTGGAAATGGGATGACATCACGATGGACTTTGTAGTGGGTTTGCCGAGAACGCCTAGTGGGAAGAATTCTGTTTGGGTGATTGTGGACCGGTTAACGAAGAGTGCTCATTTTCTGCCTGTTAATAACACCGACTCTTTGGGTAAGTTGACCCGTTTGTATGTCAAAGAGATAGTGCGGCTACACGGCATACCAAAGAGTATAGTGTCGGATCGAGACCTGAGGTTCACGTCGCAGTTCTGGAAGAGTTTGCAGGCAGCTTTGGGTACTAAGTTGAAGTTCAGTACTGCTTATTACCCGCAAACAGACGGCTAGTCAGAGAGCACCATTCTGACCCTGGAAGACATGTTGCGAGCATGTGTCATGGAATTCCAAGGGAGTTGGGAAAACCATTTGCCGCTCATCGAGTTTGCATACAATAACAGCTTCCATGCGACCATTCAGATGGCTCCCTATGAAGCTCTGTATGGAAGAAAGTGCAGGTCGCCCTTGTGTTGGGATGAAGTTGGAGAGAGTAGGATAATTGGACCCGAAATAATTCAAGAGATGCAAAGCCAAGTCCGGATCATCAGAGATAAAATGGCGGCAGCTCAGAGTCGCCAGAAGAGTTACGCTGATACCAGGAGGAGAGAGTTGTCGTTTGAAGTTGGTGATTGGGTTTACCTTAAAGTCTCTCCCATAAGAGGTGTTAAGCGTTTTGGTAAGAAGAGGAAGCTAGATCCGAGGTACGTCGGCCCTTTTCAGATTCTGGAGAGAGTAGGGTCCGTCGCCTATAGAGTTGCTTTGCCAGATTATTTTGGGGATGTTCATGATGTCTTCCACGTATCATCCCTGAAGAAGAGCTTTGGATAGCAAGAGCCACGCTTCGTCGACCCAGCGGGTATTCAGTTGCAACCGGATCTCACTTATGAAGTTGTTCCGTCGCAGATCTTGAATTGGAAGGAGCAACAGTTGAGGTCCAAGACGATACCTTTGGTTAAAGTGGCTTGGGGAGATCCATTAGCTCAAGACTTCTCTTGGGAGCGAGCAGCGGACATGAGGGAGCAGTACCCGTTTTTGTTTGAATAGAGAAGGTATGTATCTTAATCTTGGTCACCGGTGGTTTATATGCTTTCTTATGGCTTGCTTTAAGTTGGTGGTTGATCTGCAAATTTCGAGGACGAAATTGTTTTTATGGAGGGGAGGATGTGATGACCCGCTTTTGAGTGTATTTTCGCTGAAATGGTTGTTTTTATTTTAATTAATATATTAGTTATTTATTTTAATTTATTTGCGTTTTAAAATTATTTTTTTTTATTTAATTGATGTTGTGTTTTATTTCTTTTAGTTGTTTACAGTTTTTAATATCTTCGCGGCGGTTTAGTGTTGTTTTTCCCGGACTGAGGATTAGACCTCGTCTTTTCCCTACATCTCTTTTCCTTTTTCTTTTTCCTTTTTCTCTTTTTCCTTCTTTCTTTTTTCCTTTCTTTTTCTTTTTTTTTCTTTCTTCTTTTTCTTTCTTTTTTTTTTCTTTTCCCTCTCTCTCCCCGCGTCGACCCCCCCGCCTCTCTCTCTCTTCTCTCTCCCTCACGTCGGAAGCCTCTCACCCCCGTTATACCGCCGTCCGGCCACCGTGTGGTTCACCGCCGGTACCGTTCGGTTCGTCTCCCTCCGGCGCACCTCCCCACCAAAACTCACCCCTAACCGGCCGGCCGTTTGGTCGGAAAATCCCTTTAAAGCCCGCACGGCTTTGGCTCCGATCTGCCGCCGTCGCTCCACCTCCGGCCACCATTTCTTCACCACTTCATCACCGGTCCCTTGCCGTCCTAACCCACCTATTTCCGGCCTCCAACGACCACCGGAACAGCTCCTACGAGCTACCTTTCCTTTTTGGGAAATCCGGCCTCCCACCGCCGTTTCTGCCGCCACCCACGGCCAACCACCACTTCCAATAGCTTCACAATCATCCCTAGACCATTCCCTATCAATCCCAAGCCCTAGTTTGTCCCCGTTCAAAAGTGGGTTTTTCACAACCCACGGCCACGGTGAATTTTCACTGTGACGTTGCTTTTTCTCCGCCGTTTGCAACGCCGCGTGTTTTCTAAAATTTCCATATAGCGCTCTAAGTATTTTCCAAACTCTATTTTCAGATTTAAATGTATATTGCTCGTTCAATTATTTTATCTGTTGGTTGGCTGATTCCGGACTGAGTTCGAGGAGTTCGGGGGTCGGATGGATGCAGGACGGAGTTGCCTGTTTATTTGATTTATGTTGTTGGATTGTTTTTATGCATTGTTATGGCATTGCATGGTGCATGCACGTGTGTTTGTGAAATAGTGTGAAAAGCATGTGTATTGGCGTAAGTGGTCTTACGGGTGCGTGTGTATCACGACCCCAAGCCGGGATGGGGTATTATCCCGGTGGAGCTCCTCTGGTCACTCGGGAGTGGAATAAACTGAGTGATGTCCCATGGGTTGACGCTAGACGACGGGAGCGGGGGCTAGGGGTTGCTTGGCTACGAACGCGCCGGGCGCGGAACCGGGCATCACTCTACGCACCGACTCCGTGGCCCTTTGCTGGTGAGGGCTAGAGGATGCTTGGGTACGAACGCGTGGGGCGCGGAACTGGGCATCGCTCGTTAGGTGTCGCATGCGTAGTGGTACTCTGCGGTGTGGCACTGGAGCCAGGGTGTGCGGATGACCCCTAGGGGAGGTCATGGTGCATACGGAAAAAAATGGATTCTGGTTTGAGTTGGATAAGGCCAAATGTGACTTTTGGCGCGTTTTTAGGAAAGGATGTGTTTATAGGCCAAATGGGTTTTTGGCGTGTGTGGAAAAATTATGTTTTATGGGCTTTGTGCATTGGGCATGTTTCATGCATATTGTTTGAGTTCTATGTGTTTTCATCTAGTAGTGTTTGGGTTTTACTTACCTGCGGTACCATTTTTGGTTCTGTAGCTTTTGGTGCAGAGTTGGAGGACGAAGAGGAGGAGCCTGAGCCCGAGGATGCGGCTCCGCCGGGTTGCTGATGCTATGCTTTATATTTGGTTTAAAACTGTATTTGTGTTTTTGTAATACTTTATTTATGTATGTTTTAAACAGCTTGTATTACGTTAAGAAAAATTCTGGTACTTAGTTATGACTTTCGTTATCCGCTGCGTGTTTCATTGTGCACATATGCTGCCTTTGCACACACTTGGCACCCGTCGATAGGATGGTGACCCGGGTTGTCACCATCCGAACGTCTCGATTTCCCCGTGTTCGGGCGTGGGGATTTGGGGGCGTCACAATTATGCTCTTAAATTAGTACTTTTAATTTTAGCAGTTTTAATTCAATTTGATCGGATTTTTCAATTTTAAGTAAAATTATTATTTTATCAATTATGTATAGACGTAGCAGGTGGAGGCACTGGAGGCCCAGTAAACGGTGCTGATGTGGCTTATATTTAAAATAACAATAATATATGGGAGAAGAAGAAGAAGAAGAAAACGCATACAACCTTTTCCAAGAACCAAGCACATCCTTTTTCTCTCTCTTCTCATCCTTTCCCTCAACAGCAGAACCCTTCGTCCAAAATCTTCGACGGCCGAACCCTTCGTTCTTAGATCTCTTCCGGTCTCTCAGATTTGAGAATCACCGTCTGCCAGTTCTCTTCCACTCTCTTAGATTGGCGTTTTGGACGGAATCACTGAGCTCAGCCGCTACCCATACTGTGTTCTCACTCAATAGCTACACACATGCTTTTATAGTGCGCATTTGTTATGTACCTGCTTGTATATGGATTGTAATGAAGTATGAAGGATCTGATGTAATGGAGAAGAAATGGACTACACAGGGAAATAGAAGGAAATACTCATACGCAGGAGTGTGTTCGAGGCCACTCCTTCCTCCAAAAGGAAACTTACAAGGAATTTGTCAGATGATTTCAGAATAATCCCTTTCATTCCCTTCCCTTCTGCTTATAAGAAAATACAGGGAAAATAACTAACTCTTCTAACAAAATCTCTTATTTTCTGACACAGCCATACTACTTTGACATGTGGCAAGGCACCTACTACAACATGAAATGCAACACCTCACTAACATAAAACGCTGCCCTTCATGACTACACTGCTACTATTGAACGACACTGTTTCCTCCTCAGTAGCCCATTGCAAACTCAACACTGCTCTGCTACCTTTTATCTTCATGGCCTCAGCTTCTAACTTCTCTCTTGAACTAAGTCCAATTGGGGTTCGTAACAGCATTAATCATTTTGCTTTAGTGGAAGGAGTAGTCAGTATGTTAACAAACAAAACCAAACATCGATCTTTTATGCTTACTTGGCTAGCTTTTGATTCTCTGCTTGCTATTGGTGAAGTTCTTCAGTGGAAGAGAGTAAAATCATGGTGTATCCGAAAATCATTAAATCGTGCTCCATTACCACACTGACCAAGATCAACAATGGCATGTACTAAAATGACAAGAAAACAAGGATAATATGATGCACAGAAACAAGGCAATATACCAGTAGTACACTATCAAAACACCTAAAACACTAACTCAGAAAAAACAAATGAAAAAAAAACTACCAGAAACCCAATTGAAACAGATAATAACCCGTGGAAAAAAATGAGAATGAAAATTGAAATATAAATAAGCGAAAGTCTATGAGAGCCCAACGGTTTGGTTAGTGCTAAAGGCAGCCATTGGAGTGCATCTTGTGCTTGAGACTGCTAATCTATAAGAGGGAGAGCGGATAAAAGACTGGGTGTTAGGGCTTTTCTTCAATTGAAAGAAGCTGGGGACTTGAAACAAACGGCCATGGCCAAAATAAAACAAAAGAGAAAAAAAGGTTTTCGCTTTGTCTGTGGATACAAATGAAATACAAATTTGAGGAACGCGATTGATCTATAAAACGAAGCATTTCAGTACAATTCCCACCATAAAGAGTCAGTGATATGCCAACTTCGCCAGACACCCTTAATGATGTTTCACTTCTTTTTTTTTGAATTGGAAATTTGATTCATTATACTGTCAATACATAGTTAGGCAAGTCCGATACAATAGCTGGAAGGACCTCACATGGTACCTCCTCCATCCACACACACTCGGTACTTAAGGAGAGAGCTAACTTGGCAGTTGCATGTGCTGCTCTGTTGCCCTCTCTCCTTACAAAAACCACAGACCACCCTGGTTGGGCATGCACTATAGCCTTGATGTCCTCTATCACCTGTCCATCCCATGAGGAGTTGTATGATCTGGAGTTGATTGCTTCCACTACCATTTTCGCATCACCCTCCAACTGCACCTGACTGAGTCCTAGTTCACTACACAGAAGAGTTGCACGAAGCATGGCCAGACTCTCAGCTGCACTAGCATTCTTTGTTAACTGTCTGGGGGCAGCAACTACCACATGCACCTATCCTCTGAAGTCCCTCACTACAACTCCAATTCCCACCTTTCCTCTTTTGGAATCCTCTCGATCGACATTTAGAAATGATGTTTCACTTCTAAATGCCGATCGATCTTGGTTTTCATATAATTAATTGATAATTGCAGTGGCCATCTTTGAGTAATTTTCAGTATTGATGCGGGATGGAGGAGGACAAAAAGTGAGGTACGTACGTGCTTGCTTCTCGATCTATCTCAAGATTTATATATGTTATCAAAAATGCTAAATACAGTCGCCCAACGTAATCGCGGGGGAGTCGGTGCCAATGTGGAAAATAAAACGTTATTTTCATCAAAATGAGTCTTTCTATCTCGTTGGCCTCCCTCAGTCCCTGCCTTCATATGTATCAAAAGCATAAGAATTTTGCGATTACGTCTAAGGGCTTGTTTGGAAGTATATCTTATCTCAAAATTCACATCTCATCTTATTTCCAAACATAATTCAAATAGAAAATTTTCAAACTAATTATTACAACTTTTTTAAATTTCCAAATAAAAAATAAAAAACAATTCAATTTTTTCAAATTCTAAAATAATAATAATATTATAAAACTATATTTTAACAATATCTTAATTTTATAATATTTTTTATTTAACTATTTCTCTCTCATTTTCAAAATTCAAAAAATACTCAACTCAAACAATCTCACAATAATTCACAAATTATCTTACTAATATTCATAATTTTTTTTTAATCTCATTTCACCCCTCAAACGAACCCCAACAGAAATAGAAAGCGATAAATATTACAACTGATTGATTAACAAAATTATAATCTCTATAGAATAAATTACAGTAAATTACTTACATGGTTTTTAATGCATTTATAAAAGTGCACGTTTGTTTGGACTTTTTCAAACAAACTAAAGGAATAAAAATAAGAATATGAAAACTATAATAATAACTCTATTTGAAGGCTTTTACAAATCATCTTAAATAAAAAAAATAAAAAATAAAAAACACATTAATATATATATACACATATATTTATATCAAGCGGCCTGTGCATTTTAAATTAAGTGTCCAAGCATTACCAAAAGAAAAACATATCAAGCGTCATACTTTTATTATGGAAAATTTGAGAAAATAAGATGGGACTTTTTGGAAACAGTTTTCAAATAAAAAAGCTCATTGCGTAAATATGGGATTTGTCATATTTTTGTTAACTATTATAGCATCACAAATGAGTATTTATAATTAGTAGTATGATATAATGACTTTGTATCCTTGGGAGCTCTGTTGAGAATTTTATAGATGGACTACATTGATTTTTTTAAGGGACCATTGTTTCCAAATTTGTGTAATTTTATTTTCTTTCCCCAATTTAGTTTTCATATTTTCCAAATCGAAGCATAAAAATATATATATTTAGCATCTTTAATTGATACAAAGAACATAATCTGACACGTCTCCTTTCCTAGCTTGCAAATATTGCGTATGGAGGGTCTACCCAAAATAAAGCGAACATAATCTGACGCGTCCTTTCCTAGCTTGCAAATATTGCGTATGGAGGGTCTACCCAAAATAAAGCAAGTATGGAGCTGTGGTCAAGAACCCAAAACATTTTTCACAAGTCTCGAGCAATTAAAAAATACTTGAGATTAACAATTGTGGGGTGGAGGAAATTGTTGCAGTTGAAGGAAGAGGAGCAGCAGTAGCAATTAGGACTTTGGTGTTCCCTCGAGTAATTACTTTGAAGTTTAAAAATTTAAAGAGACTTAAGTAGTTTCACAAAGGAGTGTATGTTTCAAGATTACCGATACTGAAAAAGATAAAAATTGAAAAATGAGAGAAAGTTGAAATTTTCGCTTCAGAAGTTGTAAGCTTTGAAGAAAGAGTTAAAAGGAGGTAGTATGAGATGTCCATTAAACAACTTATTTTCTTAGTGGATGAGGTAATTAAAGAAACTAAATTAATTGGCTCTCTTAAGAGTTTCACATTTACATCCCAATATTATAAAATGATTTTGAACCCTTCTTAAGTTGATAAATTTAACTAAGAAAAATGTAAACGCAGTCAAAATGGTGCACCCCCTGCGCACCCCTGATGACATGTGAGGGGATTTAATAAACGGTGCGGATTGGAGCCGTGCTTAGGAGATGAAATTAAAGACTTGTTGAAACGGTGCGTTGAAGCTCTCCTTCCTGAAATTTGAAGTTCATCCTTCCCGTAGTTCCCCCCTCACCCTCAATTCATCTGCCAACGGAGACACTAGAAAGCAGTTCTCACTGAATCTGCTTTCCTCCATCCTACGACGAAAAGCGAACCCATTCCATCTGCTCTCTTCCATCCGGCGATGGAAACCGAAATCTTCCCCTGCGGTATCTATCTCTCCCTCCCTCTGTGATTTTGCAATAAATTTAGGTTGATTAGGATGTTCAAGTATGAGAATGGTTATGAATCTACTCACCTCCCTCCTATGTTGTAATAAGGAAATGATATGGAAATGGTAGATGGTTGCTATGATAGGTAAACAGATTGCACACAAGATGTATGATAAAATGAGAAAGAGAGTCAAAGAATTCTCATAGCCACGAGGTAGCTTCGACGGCTTCCCAATTTCCTTACACTTTCAGAAACTTCAACAATATCAAAGTAAAATAGTAGCATTAACACTACAAAACTGTGCCATTTCAGTCATCCCCCAATGACATTAACTTAAATTTGAATGAAAAATTTCAACTAATAAATTAACAAACAAACAAGCCGCACATTTGTAGCTAGCTTGGGGATAGTACCGTGTACACATGAGGATCATGAAAAATATGTAGGAAATGGCAAAAAGTATTCAGTCAACATGCACATGGGCAAACTGGTAACGCCCTTTGCATGTGTTTGCAACCCTTGTTGATCTGCGCAAGTGTTAGATAATAAGTAATGTAATTAATTGTTTTGTATTAACTTCTATTTCATTGCTGGTGCTTCTATCATTTTCATGATTCTGATTTCGTAAACTATTGGCAGAAAGATGCAAAAGATCTTGTAGATGAGCCTTGTGATGACCCGCTTTTACGTATATTTTTATTGAATTGTTGTTTTTAATTTAATTAATATATTGGTTTATTTATTTTAAATTAATGTATTTTAATTGGTTTTTAATTTATTTGATGTAGTGTTTTATTTATTTAGTCGTTTTACGGTTTTTAATATCGTTTTCGGCGGATCTGTTTTGGTTTTCGGAGTGAGGACTGGACCTCATTTCTTTTTCATCATCTTTTCTTTTTCTCTTTTCTTTTTTTCTCTTTTCCTTTTTTCTTCTTTCTCTTTTTTTCTTCTTTTTCTTTCTTTTTTTCTTTCTTTTTCTCCTCCCCGGTTTTCTCTCCCGCGCGACGCACTCTCTCTCCTCTCCCTCACGCCGTTTCGTCCAGCTGCCCAGACCCACCACCACTGGCCACCGTGCGACACACCACCCCCACAATTTTCTTCCCCTCTCTCCGATGAACCACCCCACCAAGTTTCATCCCCAACTGTGTCGCCGTTTAGCCGGAAAAAGCCCATCAAGCCACACGGTTTTTGCTCCGATCTGCCGCCGTCGCTCCACCTCCGGCCACCACCTCTTCACCACTTTATCACTGACTCCTTGCCATCCTAACCCACCCATTTTCGGCCTCTACCAGTCACTAGAACAGCTCCCACGAGCTAGTTTCCGTTTTCGGCGTTTAAGCCCTTCCTCCGCCGTTTTCGCCGCCACCTACAGCCAAACTCCACTTCCCTTAGCTTCATAAACATCTTTAGACCATTCCCTATCCATCCCGAGCCTTGGTTTGTCCCCGTTCAAAAGTGGGTATTTTACAACTCACGGCCACAACGAAATTTCACTGTTACGTTGCTTTTCTTCCGCCGTTTGCAACGCTGCGAGCTTTCTAAAAATACCATATAGCGCTGTAAGTATTTTTCCAAACCCTACTTTTAGATTTAAATATATTTTGCTAATTCAATAATTATTTTTTGTTGGTTGGCTGATTCCGGACTGAGTCTAAGGAGTTCGAGGGTCGGATGGATGGAGGACGGAGTTGCTTGATTTATTGATTTATGGTTGGTTGATTGTTTTGTGCATTGAAATCACATTTACATGGTGCATGCACATGCATTTTATTTAATTTGAGAAAATCTTGTTTTATTGGTGTAAGTGGATTTCCGGGTGCGTGTGTATCACGACCCCAAGCCGGGATGGGGTATTATCTCGGTGGAGCTCCTCTGGTCACTCGGGAGCGTAATAAACTGAGTGACGTTCCCTGAGTTATCGCTGGGCGACGACGGGAGCGGGGGCTAGAGGATGCTTGGTTACGAACGCGCCGGGCGCGGAACATCGCTCTACGCACTGACTCCGTGGCCCTTCACTGGTGAGGGCTAGAGGATGCTTGGCTACGAACACGCGGGGCGCGGAACTGGGCATCGCTCATTTAGGTGTCACATGCGTGGTCGTTACCTGCGGTGTGGCACTAGAGCCAGGATGCGCAGATGACCCCTAGGGAAGGTCATGGTGCATACGGATTAATTGGTTAACGGTTTGAGTTTGATATGGGCCAAATGTGACTTTTGGCGTGATATTTGGAAAGGGTATATTTTTGGGCCAAATGGGATTTTTGGCGTGCGTGGAAAAAATATGATTTTATGGGTTTTGTGCATTGGCATCCTTTCATGCATATTGTTTGAGTTTTAATATGTTTTTATCTGGTGGTGTTTGGATTTTACTTACCTGCGGCACCATTTTTGGTACCATAGATTTTGGTGTAGAGATCGAGGATGAGGAGGAGGAGGCTGAGCCCGAGGATGCGGCTCCGCCGGGGTGCTGAAATTTAAGTTTTGTTATTTGATTTAAAACTATATTTGTGTTTTGTAATATTTATTTATGTATGTTTTAAACAGTTTTGTATTAAACTAAGAAAATTCTGGTACTTAGTTATTGACTTTGCTTATTCGCTGCGTGTTTCTCGTGCACATTCGTTGCTTTTACACACACTCGGCACGTCGTTAGGGTGGTGACCCGTGATGTCATCATCTGGACGTCTCGATTTCCCTGTGTCCGTGCGTGGGGATTTGGGGGCGTCACAGGTGGTATCAGAGCGGTTTGGCTCTGGGTAAAACCACATGTCCCGTAAGTAGTACCATAATGTTTTTTTTAAGGTTGTGTTTTAAAAATTATGTTAAGTAAGGTTGTTATTTGATTTGTTTTATTTGTTTTATTTGTTTGAACTTGTTTGCTTGTTTTTATTTATTTGGTTATATTTTTGCAAGCTGGTTTCTTTTTGTTTCTTGTTATGTGGTGTTGGTCTTTGGTTTTATTCTTGTTTGTTGTTGGTTTTATTTGTTTTTGTATTCTTAAAGGGGGTCAAAGGTTGTGGTGGCAGGAAAAATGGTGAGACCAAAGAAATCTACTCAGGAGCCACGGGACAACACATCAAGAGATGACTCCATAGCCAAAGCAATACGGCAGATGACGGAGTTTATGCAATAGAAATTTAGGCCACAGCAGACAGGGCCTTGGCCACAACAAGGAGGACCTTGGCCACAATAAGGGGGTCCCTGGTCGCAACATTTTTGGCGCATAGAACTCCACACTTCACTGGAGAAGATGATCCACTTCAAGCTAGAAAGTGGATCAAAGACTTGGAAAGAACTTTTGAGGTGTGTGGTTGCATCGAGGCGCAACAAGTACTCTACGCTAGCTATTTGTTGCAAGGCACCGCTTCTGATTGGTGGGATACCAAGAGGGTGATGCTGGAATCAGAATTGGGATCTTTCGCCGCTGTGACCTGGCAGCGCTTCAAGAAAGAGTTTAATGATCGCTTCTTTCCCGGTTCTATAAGAAAGCAAAAGGCAAGAGAGTTCTCAAATTTGGTCCAAGGGAGCACGACAGTGGAACAGTACGCCTGAAGATTTATAGAACTTGGGCGATTTGCTCCCCACCTCATCGCCACAGAGGAGATGCGAGCTGAGCGTTTCCAGAAGGGACTACGCCCTGATATACGCCGTATGGTGGTCAGTCACCGGATATCCACTTTTCAGGACTTAGTGGATGTGGCCACCCTTATAGAGCGAGAGAATAATCTGAGTATGGGCTCCCCTCTGGGTCATAAGAGGCAGAGTTTTTCTGGTGAAGGAAGCAGCTCTGGTTCGCCTCAGAAACTTATTCAGCGGACCAGAACTCGACCTCAAGCGTCCTCAGGTGTTCGCATGGGAGGACGGGTGCCAATTTGTGGAGCATGTAATAGAGCTCATGAAGGCGAGTGTCGGCTGAGTGGTGGACCCCAGTGTTACCGATGCGGCCAAGTGGGACATATTGCTCGTGAGTGCCCCGTCAGAGTCCAAGGAAGCCGTGGAGGTAGACGCGGTGGAAGAACAAATCCAAGACAAGCAGTGCAAGCCCAGGTTTATGCTGTCACACCCGAAAATATGGATGATGAGGCGCCGGCGACCCATGATGCTGGAGTAATTACAGGTATGGATTTAATTTAATTTTATGTTGGATTTGATTTTTGTTGTGCTTTGATTTCTTTGTGTATTGGGGTTTCATGGGTTATGTGTTTGGTTCAGGGAGAGTCCATTTATATGAGTTTTATGCTTGCACTTTGTTTGATTCCGGTGCGTCACAGTCGTTTGTATCTTCCACGTTTGCTCGGATGTGTAATTTGGTCACGGAACCTTTGCCAAAGTCATTGGTAGTGGCTCTACCCGATGGTGAAATGGTGTGGTGTTCCAAGGTTGCTTTGGGATGCCCATTAAATTTTGATGGAAGGTTCTTGGATACTGATTTGGTGGTGTTTAAGCTGTTGGGTTTTGATATCATTATCGGGATGGATTGGCTATACCGATATTCTGAGAGTATTAATTGCAGAAGTCAAGTAATTACCTTTCAGCTTCCAGATGGTGATTGTCTGGAATTTGCAGGGAGTAAGTTAAAAGAAAAGCCAGTAATTATATCGGCAATTCAAGCAAGAAGAGAGATTGCATGGGGAGAGGATGCATTCTTAGTTCAGATGGTGTCTACACCGTCTGAGAAGAAGTCTTTGGCAGACATTCCAGTTGTGGAAGAATTCCCCGATGTGTTTGTGGATGACTTGTCTGGACTACCCCCTGTTCGAGAAATGGAGTTTGTTATAGATTTGGAACCTGGAGCGGCTCCTGTACATAAAGCTCCTTACCGCATGGCACCGGCTGAATTAAAATATTTGAAGACTCAGTTGCAAGAGCTGGTAGATAAGGGATTTATTCAGCCTAATACTTCGCCATGGGGTGCGCCAGTTCTGTTTGTTAAAAAGAAAGATGGAACCCTCCGTATGTGCATTGATTATCGGGAATTAAATAAAGTGACCATCAAAAATAAATATCCTCTCCCGTGGATAGATGATTTATTTGATCAGTTTCAAGGAGCAGCTGTTTCTCGAAGATTGATTTGAGGTCGGGATACTACCAGTTGAGGATCAGAGACAAGGATGTGCCCAAAATTGCTTTCAAGTCGAGATATGGGCATTATGAATTTAAGGTGATGCCGTTTGGATCAGCCAATGCCCCTGCTGCTTTCATGGATCTAATGAATCGAGTATTTCGACCGTATCTGGATTCCTTTGTGGTAGTATTCATTGATGATATTCTTATTTATTCCCGAGATGTTGAAGAGCTTGTGTATCATCTTCATCTGGTACTTGGGAAATTGAAAGAACACCAGTTGTACGCCAAGCTCAGCAAGTGTGAATTCTGGTTGGAGGAAATCAGATTTCTTGGGCATGTGATTTCCTGAGACGGAGTGGCTGTTGATCCTAGTAAGGTGGAAGCCATTTTGTCATGGCAGCGTCCGACTACAGTGCGCGAGATCCGGAGTTTCTTGGGACTTGCCGAATATTACCGAAGATTTGTAGAAGGTTTTGCTCGCCTATCCGGACCTCTCACAGCTTTGACTCGGAAGAATGTAGAATTTGTTTGGTCAGATAAGTGTGAGAGAAGCTTCCAAGAATTGAAGAACAGGTTGACGACGGCACCAGTGTTAGCGCTTCCAAAATCGCACAAGCCATTCGTAGTCTTCAGCGATGTGTCTAAATTTGGATTGGGTTGTGTCCTTATGCAGGAAGGACGGGTTGTTACTTATGCATCTCGTCAGCTAAAGGACCATGAGAAGAATTATCCGATGCACAATTTGGAATTGGCCACGATTATTTTTGCTCTCAAGATCTGACGTCACTTTTTGTATGGGGAAGCATGTGAAGTATACACCGATCACAAGAGTTTGAAGCACTTGTTTTCCCAGAAAAATCTGAACATGAGGTAGAGGCGATGGCTAGAGCTAATCAGTGACTACCAGTGCGAGATCAAGTACCATCCGGGGAAGGCTAATATAGTTGCTGATGCTTTGAGCCGAAAATCACACTTGGAAGATGAAGCCGAGCTGTTGGAATTGGATTCTTTGCTTTGTGGGATGAGAATGCTCCTTATTGAAAGTTCACAGCAAGAAGAGATTTTATCTTCAGTTCTTGATATTCGGGTAACTGATTTTGAAGAATTGAAGACTCTTCAAAGGAAAGATCCGAAGCTGCTGAATATCAGAAAAAGAGTCAGAAAATCTCGAGGGCCGGTGTACTATAGTATGGATAAAGATGGAATACTTCGGTTTCAAGATCGCAGAGTGGTCCCCAAAGATTCAGAATTCAAGGAGCGGATCATGGTAGAAGCTCATGCGGCCCCTTATTCAGTTCATCCCGGCAGTACAAAGATGTACCGGGACTTGAAGAAAAATTATTGGTGGGATGGAATGAAGAGGGATATTGCCTTGTATGTTGAGAAATGCCACACATGCCGTCAAGTGAAGGCCGAGCATCAAAGACCCGCAGGTATGCTCCAACCCCTCCCTATTCCTAAGTGGAAATGGGATGACATCACGATGGACTTTGTAGTGGGCTTGCCGAGGATGCCTAGTGGGAAAAATTCTGTTTGGGTGATTGTTGACCGGTTAAGGAAGAGTGCTCATTTCTTGCCTGTTAATAACATCGATTCCTTGGGTAAGTTGACACGCTTGTACGTGAAAGAAATAGTGCGGCTGCACGGCATACCAAAGAGTTTAGTGTCTGATCGAGACCCAAGGTTTACGTGTCATGGAATTTCAAGAGAGTTGGGAAAACCATTTGCCGCTCATAGAGTTTGCATATAATAATAGCTTCCATGCGACCGTTCAGATGGCTCCCTATGAAGCTCTTTACGGGAGGAAGTGCAGATCGCCCTTGTGTTGGGATGAAGTCGGGGAGAGTAAGATTATTGGACCCGAAATAATTCAAAAGATGCAAAGCCAAGTTCAGATCATCAAGGATAAAATGGCGGCAGCTCAGAGTCGCCAGAAAAGCTACACTGATACCAGGAGGAGAGAGTTATATTTTGAAGAATGTGATTGGGTTTATCTCAAAGTCTCTCCCATAAGAGGAGTTAAGCGTTTTGGTAAGAAGAGGAAACTGGATCCGAGGTATGTCGGCCCTTTTCAGATTCTAGAAAAGGTAGGGTCCGTCGCCTATAGAGTTGCTTTGCCAAAATATTTTGGAGATTTTCATGATGTCTTCCACGTATCGTCCCTGAAGAAGAGTTTTGGACAACAAGAGCCACGCTTTGTTGACCTAGAGACTATTCAGTTGCAACAGGACCTTACTTATGAGGTTGTTCCGTCGCAGATCATGGATTGGAAGGAGCAACAGTTAAGGTCCAAGACGATACCTTTGGTTAAGGTGGCATGGGGAGATCCGTTAGCTCAAGACTTCTCTTGGGAGCGAGTAGCGGACATGAAGGAGCAGTACCCATACTTGTTTGAGTAATGAAGGTACGTATCTTAATCTTGGTCAGAGGTGGTTTATGTGATATTATGTGGCTTGTTTTAAGTTGGTGATTGATCTTGCAAATTTCAAGAACGAAATTTGTTTTAAGGGAGGGAGGATGTGATGACCCACTTTTACGTGTATTTTTACTGAAGGGTTGTTTTTAATTTAATTAATATATTGGTTTATTCATTTTAAACTAATGTATTTTAATTAGTTTTTAATTTATTTGATGTAGTGTTTTATTTATTTAGTCGTTTTACGGTTTTTAATATTGTTTTCGGCGGATCTGTTTTGGTTTTCGGAGTGAGGACTGGACCTCATTTCTTTTCCATCATCTTTTCTTTTTCTCTTTTCTTTTTTTCTCTTTTCCTTTTTTCTTCTTTCTCTTTTTTTCTTCTTTTTCTTTCTTTTTTTTCTTTCTTTTTCTCCTCCCCGGTTTTCTCTCCCGCGCGACGCACTCTCTCTCCTCTCCCTCACACCGTTTCGTCCAGCTGCCCAGACCCACCCCCGCCGGCCCCCGTGCAGCACACCACCCCCACCATTTTCTTCCCCTCCCTCCGGTGATCCACCCCACCAAGTTTCATCCCCAACCGTGCCGCCGTTTAGCCGGAAAAAGCCCACCAAGCCACACGGTTTTTGCTCTGATTTGCAGCCGTCGCTCCACCTCCGGCCACCACCTCTTCACCACTTCATCACCGACTCCTTGACGTCCTAACCCACCCATTTCCGGCCTCTAACAGTCGCCGGAACAGCTCCCACGAGCTAGTTTCCGTTTTGGGTGTTTAAGCCCTTCCTCCACCGTTTTCGCCGTCACCCACGGCCAAACTCCACTTCCCTTAGCTTCATAAACATCCTTAGACCATTCCCTATCTCGAACCTTGGTTTGTCCCCGTTCAAAAGTGGATATTTTACAACCCACGGCCACAGTGAAATTTCACTGTTACATTGCTTTTCTTCTGCCGTTTGCAACGCTGCGAGCTTTCTAAACATACCATATAGCACTGTAAGTATTTTTCCAAACCCTACTTTTAGATTTAAATATATTTTGCTCATTCAATAATTATTTGTTGTTGGTTGGCTGATTCCGGACTGAGTTTGAGGAGTTCGGGGGTCGGATGGATGGAGAACGGAGTTGCTTGATTTATTGATTTATGGTTGGTTGATTGTTTTTTGCATTGAAATCACATTTACATGGTGCATGCATGTGCGTTTTATTTAATTTGAGAAAATCCTGTTTTATTGGCGTAAGTGGATTTTTGGGTGCGTGTGTATCACGACCCCAAGCCGGGATGGGGTATTATCTCGGTGGAACTCCTCTGGTCACTCAGGAGCGTAATAAACTGAGTGACGTCCCCTGAGTTATCGCTGGGCGACGACGGGAGCGGGGGCTAGAGGATGCTTGGCTACGAACGCGCCGGGCGCGGAACCGGGCATCGCTCTACGCACTGACTCCGTGGCCCTTCGCTGGCGAGGGCTAGAGGATGCTTGGCTACGAATGCGCGGGGTGCAGAACTGGGCATCGCTCGTTTAGGTGTCACATGCGTGGTCGTTACTTGCGGTGTGGCACTGGAGCCAGGGTGTGCGGATGACCCCTAGGGGAGGTCATGGTGCATACGGATTAATTGGTTAATGGTTTGAGTTTGATATGCGCCAAATGTGACTTTTGGCGTGATATTTGGAAAGGGTATGTTTTTGGGCCAAATGGGATTTTTGGCGTGCGTGGAAAAAATATGATTTTATGGGTTTTGTGCATTGGCATCCTTTCATGCATATTGTTTGAGTTTTAATATGTTTTTATCTGGTGGTGTTTGGATTTTACTTACCTGCGGCACCATTTTTGGTACTGTAGATTTTGGTGCAGAGATCGAGGATGAGGAGGAGGAGGCTAAGCCCGAGGATGCGGCTCCGCCGGGGTGCTGAAATTTAAGTTTTGTTATTTGGTTTAAAACTATATTTGTATTTTGTAATATTTATTTATGTATGTTTTAAACAGCTTTGTATTAAAACTAAGAAAATTCTGGTACTTAATTATTGACTTTGCTTATTCGCTGCGTGTTTCTCGTGCACATTCGTTGCTTTTACACACACTCGGCACGTCGTTAGGGTGGTGACCCATAATGTCATCATCTGGATGTCTTGATTTCCCTGTGTCCGTGCGTGGGGATTTGGGGGCGTCACAAGCCTCCTTTGTAACTGGACCTCTCTCTCTCATGCCTATTGAATGGTATAATTTTTATAGCTGCCAGTATGTCTTCCTCAAACAATTTAAGTCTTTCAGCACCAATTCACATGGTAACTTCAGTGGCCAGTGCACCTGCTAAAGTTGATTCTGATGATCCAAGTCATGCACCTGCTTGGTTTGCTATTGTTGAGAAAGTCTTGAATTATATGCTTAGGAAAAGATTATTTAAATTAATGTTTTCTTATCCATCACATCCCACAGCTCCAATATAGAATTTTCTAATTCATTCAATACTTGCAGGTTTGTTTTAATTAATCATAAGTTCTTTTGTGACGGGCTGCTATTCTTTTATTCTGGATTTATCCGATGCAATAGATTAATAATTGGGCAGTATAAATGGCACATGACGCTTGAAGAAGTTGGAAGTTAGTGTCAATCGGCCTGATCCTTTCATGCTTTCTGTCACTTTATCTATGTATTGTCAACACATAGGACATAAGGCTATCCGAAGTTCAAAAAGGATGGAGATGTAGTTTTCAAGCCATCAGTTACACTAGAGGAAAAAGAGAGACCCAAGTTCATATTTCAGGATTGGGGACTACAAATACATGGCATGGTTCTAGATTGTTCTTAGTCAATCCTCTTCCCTTCTTTTCTGTTTTCTAGAACATTATCTAGTTTTACAGAAACACCATTTACAGTAACAAATCTATTTATCATGTGCTACACAATAGGAGTTAAAAAAAAAAAAAAAACAATACATGAAGCTAAGCAAGACTGGCAATAGAAATTCTAACATAATTTCTAGTCGCTCATGCAGCTGCCTGAAGCTGGTGTGCTACTACTATGGACATATTGAGAGTTTCCATCACAGGAGAACGGCTAAAAGCCAAAGAAGGTGCATTGAAGTGGGAAGCTAAAATTCTACTTCATCCAACAAAACCTGTGTTGATTATAAATGATATGACCATCAATCAAAAGGCGTAAATATAGTAATAGATTTTCATTTACTTGCTCTATTATTATTTGTAATGCAATTAATTTTTTTAATTAATTATAACTTCTTTTGTGATAGGGGCTACTATTTTCATGAAACTCCTAACATATCAGTTTCTCTTGTGAGAGAATGTCATCATCAGTTTCTTCATCTTTTCTTCTTATTCGTACTTCGAGGAACAATCCAATGTGCACGGTGGGAAAAAGAACTTTTGTAGATAAAAATTGAATTGCTAAGTAAGGAGGAAGAGCTTCAGAAAAAGAGGAGGAGATTGTGAAGGAGTTGGGAGTCTAGCATGAACACACACTTCTTCACATCTATTGGGTGTTGTCTATATTAATTTTGTTGTATTTGATACAGTCACAATAATAAGAACTTTGTACAATCCTCAAGTGAACTATTGCTCACCTTGTTGTAATGGACATGGTCTCTATGTGTAGCATATTAATATGCAGGATTTGTTTATCATAGAATCTATTTGTAATGAATGTGGTCTCTATGTTGTAATGGAATCTATTTCTTGTGCAGAACATATCATCTTCTTTTACTCATTAAACAAACAACAAAAATCTCGTGCACTAATAAGGATTGTTCCGAAAAACAGCTTTTGCCTAACGACAAGTGTGAAACTCAAATATCACTGAACACAACACAACAAGTCTAGAAGTTAATACATTGAACACGTAACATATAATACATTCATTGAACACAATACAATAGGTCTGGAACTCAAAATACACAAGTTATATACTATGAACATGATAGAACAACCACTTTACAAAAATGTCAACTTCGTTACTTCTTCTCTTCTTTTATTTTTTATTTTTTGTTTTTAATATCTATGGGTGTCCGGACTAGGTTGCGCACAGTCAACTTTGTTGCTTCTACCTAGCAAGTATATGCATTGAACTCAAGTCTGAGCAGCTTTTACATTAAACACAATACAATAAGTCTGGAACTCAAAGTTGCATTTGGGGGCTACGCAAGCTATTCCGACTGGGTTCCATCTATCCCAAGCTGCATCTATAAACATAATGTAAACAGTTAAAAATGAACATAACAGAAAAAAAAAAAAAAAAAAAAAAAAAAAAAAAAAGAGTATAGAGAGTGATGGAATAAATCAAGATTGACTACACTTTTTTGAGTCTCCATCACTACAATGCCAAACTGAGTTCCATAGACTCCAACACTTCGACAGTGTTTTGGGGCGACTAGCAATATAAAAAAAAAATAGATCTAAGTAAACCATAGAGCAAAAATTCCAAAATCATCTAATTTGACCAAATATAATAACAATAACATTTAAAGTCAGTAATAGGTATGTTACCTAGAAAGGAGCACTCTCTTCATTCCCAACAATTGTTTGGCCAAATAAATTCATGCAACTATCAACAACTTCACTATCTCTTCCAACATATCACATCTAACAAATAATTACAACTTCGATGGCTAATACATCGACTACAAAGGTACATTGAGTTTACATGTTTACGCTTTTTCCTCTGAGCAACTTTCTTCGTAGTGGATTTACGCACTCTCTCAATCATTGATTTTTTTTTCTGGAGAGATGGCGATCTGCCTTTACCTCACAAAACCACATTAGCAATGGCAAAGCAACTGTTTCCACAATTTAGAAGTCCACGAGGAGGAAATCCAGGCTTCTCCCAATTGAAAAATCTTAGAAACTCATCATATGGAAAAAGAATCTTTTATGGCTGCTTGATAAACTTAGAGGTTCCACCAGAAGAACTAATGCGCAGATAACTTTCTTACTGCAAGACTAGAAGTTGAATTTACTCAGATGGTTGAAACTTGCAATTTGTCTTATGCCCAGATTTCCAGTGTACTTCTTGGCACGTTTACAAGCAGTAGCAAATGGCCTTGCAGCAGGAACGTTCTTGGTGGCGAGATTGCCGCAGTTGGCGCAAACGAAGCTATCGTCTATGAGAATGTCGGGCATTGGGGTTGGATCAGAGAGGTCTCCCGCTGCTTCAAAATTTGCGCCAACCTCAAAATACTTCTAGGCAGTATTCTTCACCGGGTGGAGCAATTCCACAGCAATTACGAAGATGGTGAATATAAACTGAACAAACCAATTTAGGTCCAAAGGCACCGCAAAGAATGAACTAATTTACGAAGATGGTGAATATAATCTACGTCGATGCCTCTTCAATCCTAGGGTTTATCATGGACACGATCACTCATTTCTATTCCTCTAATCGAAACGAGCAACGGATCAATAACTTAGACCACTAAAGAAACACAAAGAGGGAGAGAAACACAGAAAAGGAGGGAGAGTTGAAGATTTGGGGAGGGAGAGAAACACAGAGAAGGAGGAGGGAAAGTCGAAGATTTGGGGGAAATGGGATTAGAGATGAAACGTGCGTTTTTATTTTTTCACGTACGAGGGCGTTTGCCTCGCGCTTGTAATAGGCAACTGCATATAACTTTTTTCTTTCACGAATGTGTGTACTATATATCTCATTTTCCCCTTTTGTTTTCTATGTAAACGAGTGTATTTAGAGTTTGGTGTAATTTATGAGATGTCAACATATAAGTGGAGGCTGTTAAATAGAGAAAAATAGCTGGAGCGCTTAGAAGCAGTTCTTTTAACAGTTATATTAATATTACATTACTATATATTATAATATAATATAATATAATATAATATATTATCACTATAATATTATATACTGTAATATACTATATTATATATTAAAATTGAAAAACCTGAAAAAAGATCAGTAAAACCAAAATACCAGTTTAGAAGGGTAATTGGTGCGTAATCGATTTTGAAAAATACAAAAACCAATATATACCAGTTCAGTCCTTAATTTTATCCAAAATCAAACCGGACCAGACAGATTATACTACTAATTGTGCGTTTTCATTGGACTTTAACATAGTTACAATTTTTTTTTTACAAACCGGAAAGCGTCAAAATCAAGATACTTTAGGAAAGTGACCCTTGGCACTAATTGGTTCTAAATGGCTTCTAAAATAGATATATGCTAGGTTGCGTCCAGCAATGACCGTTGGGTGTGCCGCCTAATATGGGTATAAAAGAAACCGGCGAACCGACCTCCACCGAAGGCAACCGACCGCCGGACGCCGGAACCGATCGGAACCGGCGAAGAACCAGTCAGCCGGTGGTAGAAATAAATAGGAATCGATCACGGTCGGTTCGGTCCCGGTTCGCCCACACAGAAAACAGGTAAACCAACTGACCGTATATATATTTTTTAAATATATATCTTATATAAAAACGACGCTATGAAACAACGTCGTTTTATTTAAGTGAGTAACAAAAAAATTTAAGTGGGAACGGTTTAGGGTTATTATCCTTCCCGTTCCCCCTTTCCCTCTCCCTATTCTCTTCTGCCGCCCCCCCATTCTCTCTCTCTCTCTCTCTCTCTCTCTCTCTCTCTCACTATGTGACGGTCTTCGTTGAACGGCGCCGCAGGCTAAACCGATGAACCGCCGCAGCACTCCATGACTCCCTCGCAAGCCGGCCTCTGTGAGTATTCTTCATTTCTTCTTACTTCTTAGTGTATAGTGTATACTATATATTTATATATTATATAATCTGTTATATATATTATATAATCTTTTTTCTGTTATATATATTATATATATAATGTATATTATATATATATTATATATATATATATATAAATCGTATCTATTGTGTTATATATATACTTTGTTATATATTAACTTGTATAATTTGTTGTGTAATGTGTATATATATAATTATTAATTTTTTAATATATAATCTGTTAGGGCTTGTTAATTATTTATATAAATTGAGAGAAGATGAGTGAACAACTTAGATTAGAGTCTTAGACTTGTGATGTTTGCCATGTTGCAAACTAGCTACTGGTAGAGGTGTTCAACCGGATCCAGATCCGGATTTTAAAAACCGGGCGGTTATCCGCCTGGATTGACCCGGATTCCAATCCGGGGATAACTGGGTCTAATCTGGATATCCAGATTATAACCGGATATCCAGTTTTTTTGTAATTTTTGCCTTAAAACCCGGATATCCAGGTTATAACCGGGTCTAATCCGGGTTTTTTTTTTTTTTTTTTGGTTCTTCCAGACTTTAAAACCCCAAAACATATATATAGCACTTAAAAAAAAAATCTGATATATATAAATAAAAATGCAAAAATAGATAATATTTTTGTTTACATCTCAATGCAAAATATAAATTTACAAAGAACAAAATAAATAATAATACATTACAACTAATTAAACTAATACAATCCATTACAAATAACAAAATAAATAATAATACATTACAATGCAGCTACTATTTCAAAAAAAAAAAAAATACAATGCTCTTCACATCTTGAAAGTTGAATATTTAATTGAGGAAGCTGTACAAGGGAGGATAACAGTCAAGCATCAACTGCACAAGCATATTGTTGCATAATATATGGAAAAACAAGTTCAGGGAAAAAGGAGAGGATAAGAGGCAGCAAGACCCCCAAAATTAATAGCAAGCGGTATTTGTCTAACCCAGTTTTTTATCTTACCCAATGGCATTTATGGTTTCTTCAAGTCTTCTTCACTTTATAGGCAAGTCTAGAAAGGAAGCCTCAACAGCCAACAGGTAGCTGATCTATTGTACCAGATACAAATAACATAATATATATCAAGACTCTAAATTAATAGCAAGTCTCTAAATCAAGGAGGTAGCATGAGAAAGTACTAGATACAAATAACATAATCTAGAGAGGAAGCCTCAACAAGTAATTAATAAAATGGTCAAAATCTAATCAAATGAGGCATAGACTACACAGGGCGCAGTGTAAAATAAAAAAGGCTTGCCCCATATTGTAGTGATTGAAGTTTACGTTGTAGGCACTTTATGACCACCATGTCTTGAGGCTCAGTCTAAAAGGAAACAATTACAACCATCTTAAACAGCCAACAGCAGGATGAATTACTTGTTTTAAAAGCATAAGAAAAGAAAAAGAAATATAATAAAAATCAAATCAGCAACAATACAAATATATATATATATATGTCCAAATAAACACAAACAAAGATATCCTCATTGAATTCTAAATAAAACCAAATAATACTAATAATTCAACCAATTTGGTTGAAGATCAATGGGCTCTGTTCTGATTAATGGATATAAAAGACACCAGATGGAAGAAAAACTATAGGCCAACCTAAGCATATATTAATATATAGCCATACAGCTGTAGTTTGACAAATTCATATTAAGCTGTGCAATAATAGAGACTTAGCAGTTGTATTCATCCTATTCATAATTATATCTTAATAATCTAAATGAGAACCGTACGTTTATGAACTACTTGAACCAACTCATATATACTTGATTCGAATGATATATATATATATATATGAGCATTAACATGGTTCGAGTATGGAATAGGAAAACTCATATGAGCACGGCTTGACTTGATTTGCGTTCGTTAAAAAAATTTGTATAAGCTTAATTCGGTTCGTTTGAGCTAATTCTAGAGCTCATAGTATTTGCATTATATATGTAAGTATTATATGAATTAGAATTACATGTTAGATGTATATTATATAGTTCATAATGTATAAGTTTTATATTTTTCAATTGCCCTTTATGTTATATATTATTATTTATATATATATAAATAGAATTTATAATCGTTTTATATCTATTGAAGGAGAATAATCTAGTTTTTAAAAATATAAACTCAAGCTTGAGCTCAAGCTTGAAATTCGACTCGGCTGAATTTATTTACAACCATATCCACAAAATGCCAATAACTAAGTTAGCATCGTTTTCATATAGAAGTGCATTCATTATCCCATCCAGGTGTTATAAGAAGTCTTGAGATATATGAGTGTGTTATAAGAAGTCTTGAGATATATGAGTGTGTTATAAGAAATCTTGAGATATATGAGTGTGTGTATATATATTTGTGTGTGTGTTGTCACAACAAATAATATATATAGGTTGGATGAGATACTTAAATCTCATTTAGGTCATGCTACTGTGCTTACCAGTTCTTACTATTGGGCATGACTGCTAGTTTATTTTGTTTTGTTATATTTAAATATTTTATTTATTCTTTTAAAAAATACACAAATTCATTAGCAGTAACTTTTAAAAATAATTTTGAAATGAAATACAATAAAATGCAATAAACTAACATTTTCCATCTCGTTTCAATATGAAAGAGAGCTGTCAAAAAATAATATATTATTAAAAATTACTACTTAATATGATTCAATGAATCACTTCATAGTCCATACGAAGTAGAATATAAAAGAATTTTAGGTAAGTCTTACTCATTTTCTCAATGTTCTTTCTTCCAAGTTTGCTTTTTCTCTACAAATCGGAGACAACTAGTGCCTCATGTTGATAAAATGTCCTCTTGGTAACCTTTTTCAGTTTCTTGGTTGCTCAACGAGTGAGCCAATCATCAAAGTTATCATTTTCTATACTTCTCATACTTCTATAAGTATTTCAATGGTAGTTGGCACCCCATTGAAAGAGAAAAAGATTATGAATATTCTAAATATACTAACAAAAAACGTAGATAACTTTCAACATACACAAGACAGTTATCAACTACCTCTAAAACAAAGCAATCAGAAACTAACATAGGATCAAATTTTAGCAATACCCATACTACCTTTGAAATGCCCAATCAATATCCTACCTATCAGAATAAGAGGGAAAATGTGCTAGATGATGCAAACCCTAAGATTTAAAGGCTAAATCTTGCAATCCGTTTTGGGACTTCCACGTAAATGCATGTACTACTAAATCAGAATAAGTTTAGACAAAGAGTTTTGCTACATACAAGCACAGTCGTGCACTAATCTGTATATCAATATTGATTTATTCATACTTAAAATTTAAATTAACACTGTTTTCAATAAAATCTACTTTTTGACCAATCACATCACATTGGTGCACAGATTAGTGCACAATTGTGCTTGCAACTATATTTTTCCTTAGACAAAACAAATGGAGATAGCGAGAAATAAGATCTTCTGACCCACGCAAAAATCAAATGTAAACCCAGAAAAAGGAATCCACCTAAATCGAGAGAGAGAGAGAGAGAGATTAACATACCTTAGGTTTCAAGACAGAGACAGACGGATTTGCTATGCAATCGCCACGGGCCCTAGGGTTCTTGAGAGATGAGTGAGATACTGAGATTCGATCGAGAGAGACGGATTACCGAGTTACGTTTCGGGGAAAATCAAATGTAAGAAGTAACGATGTCGTTTCAGGAGGAAAATCAGTAACCGGGTGTATAACTCGGTTACAGATTACCGGGTTATAAACCCGGATCCGGTTTTATAACAACCGCCCGGGTGTAATCCGGGCAGATAACCGCCCAGATTCACCTGGATCCGGAAAAAAAACCAGTCTGGATGCACACCCCTAGCTACTGGGATATTTTGTGTTATGTTTGCCAATTTTCAAATTTGTGATATTGTATAACATTTATATTTTGTTTTATAATTTAGATGGATTCTTCTTCGTCTCCTATTGATGTTGATACAAATGAAACTCAACCAACCATTAATTTGGAAGAAGATGTGAGAGAGACCAATGTTTCAAAACCCCTTAGTGCCCCTACTAATAGTACTTGTCCATTACCTAAGAAATGGAAAAGAACGGACAAGTCAATTGTATGGGATCATTTTACGAAGGTGGATGGTTGTCCTGTAGATGATCCAAAAGCTAAATGTAATTATTGTGGCAAGATGTATGCTTGCCACTCAAAGAGGAACGGAACTTCAACGATGCAAAATCATTTGCCTTCATGTCGTAAAAATCCTCATAAACGTGGACCTTTGGATAGGTATCAAAAAACATTAACAGGTGAGGCATCACCTGAGGAGGGGGTTGGAGAAAGTGATGGTAGTACATTAAGGACTCTTGTAACCCACAAATTTAGTGAAGAGATTGCGAGGTTGGCTATTGCAGAAATGGTAACTGTTGATGAAATGCCATTTAGGGTTGTTGAAGGACAGGGATTTAGAAAATTTTCTTGATCTCTTGAACCCCGGTTTAAAGTTCCATGTCGTGTCACAGTTGCAAGATATTGTATGAAGTTGTATGAAGTAGAAAAAGAGAAACTTAAAAAAGTGTTTAGAGATGGTGGCATGAGGATTTCCTTGACGATAGATACATGGACATCAGTACAGAATTTGAATTATATGTGTCTGACTGCACATTTCATTGATAAGAATTGGAAATTGCATAAAAAAATAATTAATTTTTGTTTAATCCCTAATCATCGAGGGGATACCATTGGAAGATATGTTGAGTCGTGCTTGCTTGATTGGGGTATTGATAGAATATTTCCTGTAACTGTTGGTAATGCAAGTTCGAATGACACTGCAATTTCCTATTTGAAACAGTTTTTGACAGGGAATTTGTTGGGGGTAAGTATATGCACATGAGATGTTGTGCTCATATATTGAATCTTATTGTGAGTGAGGGTTTGAAGGAGTGCAATGATGCAATTACAATGGTTAGAAATGCAGTGAGATATGTGCGTTCATCCCCCGCAAGATTAGAGAAGTTTAAGAGATGTGCAGAAAAAGAAAAAATTGATTGTAAGAAAATGTTGTGTCTTAATGTACAGACACGATGGAACTCAACCTATTTGATGTTGGAGGCAGCTGAGAAGTTTGAGAAGCCTTTCAGGCGGATGGAGAGTGAGGATTATAATTTCCTCTCTTACTTTGATGATGGGCACATGGGACCTCCTAAAGCTATAGAATGGGAGACAGTGCGGGTGTTTGTCAAATTTTTGAAGATGTTTTATGAAGCCACTACTAAATTTTTTGGATCTTTATATGTGATAGCTAACACCAATTTTTTAGAGATTTGTAATCTCCAAACTGAATTGATTATGCTGAGTGAGAGTACTAATACTTGTTTGAGGAGTATGGCCATAAACATGAGAACCAAATATGATAAGTATTGGGGGTCATTAGATAGGATGAACTTGTTCATGTTAATTGTTGTTGTGCTTGATCCACTAAGCAAGTTAGGACTTCTTACTTTTCATTTGAAGAAAATCCATGATGAGTTTCATGCTGAGGAGTTGGTTTCGAATGTGAGACAGGTATTAGTAGATTTGTATGCGGAGTATAATGCTACATTTGGTTCCACCACGAGTACTCCAGTTTCTCAACCCCCTCCAACATCTAGATCCATGAATGTTAGTGATGGCAAATATGAGACCAAATGGTTCAAGGAGTGGTAAGGGCATCTTTCGCCATGGGATCTAATATTACCAAAACTGAAGTGGATCGATATTTATCAGATGGTTGTGAGGCACTCAGCGAATCGTTTGACTTGTTGACTTGGTGGAAAATAAATGATACTAACTATCCGATACTTGCGAGGATTGCACGAAACTTATTAGCCATGCCTGTTTCCACAGTTGCATCTGAGTCAGCATTTAGCATGGGAGGTCGTGTGCTTGATCCTTTTTGGAGTTCGTTAGCTCCGAGAACTGTTGAGGCACTTATTTACACTTAAAATTGGTTAAGGCATCCGGCAACACACATTGATATCCGAGAGGCTATAGATAATGTGGAGAGCTTTGTAGTAGAATCGGGTAATGTTTTCAAATTTTCATTGTAATTTAATTTTGCATATTTTTCATAATATGAATTCACTAACATTTGATATTTTATTATTATAGAGTTGACTGCACAATCGAACGTGACAAGTATTGACGATTGAAGATTGAAGGCTTGAAGCAATAATGAGTGAACTTGAAGATCGATATTCTTAATTTTTTGCATTGTTGCTATGTTTAAGTCTTTAAGACAATTTTTTTTCATTTATTTATGTTATTTGTTGTGCTTGTATTTTTGCTATGCTTAAGACAACTTGATTTGTTTTTCAAATTTGTAATATGTAATACTAAATATCTAGTGAAGTTGTTTTTATTTATTTTTAATTATGTAGTAAGTAATATAGTAATTAGTTAGTTAATATGATGAATGCTTTGGTTATTTATTATTTTTATTTATTTATAATATGAATTATGATGAATGATGAATTATTAGTTAAGAACAAAAAATAAAAAAGATATTGGATGATGAATTCAGGAAAAATATATATATAACAAAAAAAAAAAACCCAAACATATTGGATAAAAGGGACAAAACAGGGCCCAAAACGGGGCCTAAAACCCATGGCCCAAACAGGGGAACCGACTGGAACCGGCCGGTTTTCTTCCCCCAGCACAGTCGGTTTCGGCCGGTTGATGCATTGTTTTTTTAAGGACCGGCCGGTCGATTTTCAGCCCTACCACCTAATACAAATTTGAGTTTTTATGTTTTTATTATTTTTCTTTTCATATTTTTTAGTATTTTTAAAAAATAAAAAATAATATTTTTTAGTATTTTTAAAAAATAAAAAATATATATCAATATACTAAAAATCATTTCTTTAATTATTAAATAAAAAAATTAAAAATAAAATTTAAATTGATGAAGTCATTTGCAGTAGATAAATTCACTGGTTTGGATTGGAAGGTGATCTCACCTCATCTCAATTTATCTTATCTCATCATTACAAATTTTTCAAATTCTTACACAAAATATAAATCTCAATTTAATTTTTTTAAATCTTAATTCAACTTTTTCAAATCTTAAAATAATAATAACAATATTTTATTTATTTTTTATTTTTTATTTAAAACCATCTCATCTCATCTCATCTCATCTCTCAATAAAAAATTCTCTAAAATAACTGTATGTGATGCGAAATCAGTACCCTATAGCTGGATGGCACGGAGATCTGGTCTCATTCCCCATGTAGCCCTGAATAACCTATTAACCTCTAGCTAGGGAAATGGCTTTCCGCAAAAGTATAATGAACCAGATGCCCGTATTAGAATGTTGTCGGAACTACTAAAAAGTTGTTTTCCTTATGCCAAAAAAAGAACAATAAAAAGTAGCGTGTGCCTTATCTTTTCTTTCCAAAGTTCCTTTGTATGAGCTTTATTCTAGATTCTTTTTCATTTTTTTTTCAAATATTATTTCCTTCGATCAAATTTAGAATTTTAAATAATTTTGATGTAAATGCTTAATTTATAAAATCATTTAAAATTTATCATATTATATTATATGATTAAGTATAAGAACGTTTAAGATAAAGAGTAACCATATTTATTGACTTTATAGTGATTGTTTTGAAAAGAATAAACACATATAGAGAGTAATTGTATCACTATCCTAAATTTCTCTCCAATATTTTTGTTTTAGGAATTTTCGAACTGATTTTTCTTATGAATATGATTTCATTACATTAAAAATAATTGTCATTGTGCTAAAATTAATGTATTTATAAGGGAATTGAAAAACAAGTAAACTAACACAAATAAATAAAACTAGTAAAAAAAAATGACTATACTCTCCAGCGTTTCTCTAGCTTGCCTATCGCCTCTTCCAGAAAGCTTTTTCCTTCACCGGGGGGAGGGGGGTTGATGCTTCGGCTCCACCCACATCCCCTCCTCGCCAGCCACCGTGGCTCCTTTATTGTTTTTGTTTATTTTTCTAGTTGTTTTCATAGCTTTTTCACCGTAGTGTAGAATCTTGTCGATCTACTGCTCTCCGGTTACCACCGACCAGAACGTGCCCACTTTTCTGCCTGTCCAGCCGCCAATCTTCAATCTCTCAAAAGAAATCAGTCATTCGGGTCGGAGCGTTCACCGCACGCGCGGCCCTTGCCGTGTACGTCTCCCACTCGTCTCAAGGCCTCCAACCCTTCGGGTCTACTAGTCTATTCACCTCCTCAAGTGGCGCGTGTCTTGCACGTACTGCTACCGCCAAATGTTGTCCTTTGCCAGCAATTCAACCCAGATTCTGACCACTATATGTTACCTCTTTTCTTAACCCGTGATCTTGCAAGAGGGGTCGTGGATCTCGCCAAAAAGCATCTCTTGACAACAAGTGACAGTGCACCCACTACCTTCTCTACTTCCAATGGTAGTCTTTATCCGTCTTTTTATAAGACGGTGTCCTTTCATAGGACATGAGTAGCGACCAATAAATTGGTCCCAAATAAAACCGTTTTGTTTTATTTTTTCATCACTTAACACTGTTATTTATTATTTTGGGGTGTTTGTTGGGAAATCTCATTCCCTTCTTATGTATCATTTTTGTAGTTTAATGAAGTTAACTTGCTTAAATAATAATAATAATAATAATAATGTATGTATGTAATGTTTTTTCTTCACTATTAATCACCCGAACATAAACGAGCTAAATACTAAAGATTTAGCTAAATTCAAAAAGCCCAACGTAAAAAAAAATAAAATTCGTGATTATTTCTTAGAGTCTATTAACAACAGCAACGATATATTCCACCGACACATAGTGTAACGTCGTGCATGTAGAATTAGCTTAGTGCTCAAGCATGTAAAGCTAGCTGGCTGCACTTTTTAGAGCACGTTCATTCAATCTCAACCCTTGGTAATGCATGGATCAAGAAGGGTATCTAGATAAGCTTTAAGAGCTTGCTTCACATTTTAGAGCATCATCTTCCATCTCATCTCGTCTCAAACTCAGCCATATCATATTATTATGGCATGTTATAATAAATTGACAATATCATATTATTTGTACATTGAGATTATTTAATTGTTTTCTCTAAAAGTTTGACACTTCCATGGAACTACACATTATCTTAAGTTGCTGAGAATAATATGCCAAAAATTCTATGTGCAGTCATTTTTGTGCACTCTTTTGTGCACTCTAGTGATATGATTGGTTGGATATTAAAAAAAAATTAATCCAGCCAATCATATCAGTGGAGTGCGCAAGGAGTACACAAAAGTGACTGTATGTAGCATTGCTCATAATATGCACCCATATGGAGTACAAATTTTTTGGAATATTTGAATAGACATAAATTACATAATACAAGAAAAAGGCATCCATTCTGGACCACGTGCTCTTCAATTTGAATTAAGAATCGAATCATATGAAGGAGCAAATTTTTATTGGTCAGTGTCATATCTTATGAAGTGCATGCCACTAATATCTCGAATCTAATGTTGGAAAGTAGCATATAATTGGTCAGAATGATGCCATCCCACGGCGTGCAGTCGTTGATGGAAGAAAAAATGCCTACCCATAAGATTAGTGAATTAAGCTGCTTTCTCCCTTTAAAAAAATAAAAAAGCAAAGTCTTTAGCATCAGATCCTATAAAAGAAAAGTTTTGAGTAAAGAATAATGCTATTATGTCCTTTCATTTTTTCGTCCCATTTTGATCGTTAGTGTATTTTGACCGTTTATCTATTATTCTCAAAGTACGAATAATATGATATTGTTAATTTATTATAACATGCCATGATAATATGATTGGTAATGGATCAATCGTGGTTGGTCCTCCTAATTTATTTAGAGTTTTACTACATATAAATAAAATCGCGTACTAATCTGCGTATTAATACTGATTCTTTCATACTTAAAATTTAAATTAATATTATTTTCAATAAAATCTATTTTTTAACCAATCACATTAAATTGATGCGCAGATTAGTATACAATTGTGCTTACAACTAAAATTTTTCATTTTTTTTACACCCTCGCCCCCTAACCTAAACCAGATTTTCTGGTTCATCCCCTCACGTGTACCTGAATTTTGAGTCGTTCGATGGGTTTCATTGAATTTAGGTAAGTTTGTAATTTTTCCTAATAGAGCGGACAAGAAAAAATGGCTTGAAAATGTGATTTCGGGGTTGCTGCCACTGCTTGAGCCTACAGGCAATTTAAGCAAATTAGATCTTATAAAGTGTAGTTAATCCTTTAAAGAATACTATAAATTAATAGTTTTAGGGAGAATAAATCTGTACAGATCATTTGAAAAAGAACGGCACACATGATTTGTGTAAATGAAAAAATTGACGTTTTACAAAAGGGTCCCACATGGGGAATTAACACGGTTAAAATTTTTTACAACTATTTTTTTATAAACTCAAACTTTTAAAATCAGTTGCAACAAACTTTAGGTTATAATTGGTGCTGATCGGTTCTAAATGACTTCTAAAATAACTTTTAAGGCTACATTTGAAAAATATGAATTATTCTCAAATATTCTAAAACTATTTCATTATTTATATATATTATCATTTGACTATTATTCTAACACTGCTATCAAAAATTTTATTCAAATATTAGTATCCAAAGTGATGCGAGATTATCCTAGCTGGCATGGAAATCTGATCTCATTCCACGTGTAGCTCTGAAAGAGTCATTTGCCTTGCGCCAAAAACACTACAAGAAATTGCTCCATTTCCGGCGGATCTAGTAGTCGGAAAAAACACATAGTTTCGCCGATATTAGTTATTACCCGCTATTTCTAGTCGCCACAAGATAGCCGCTATTAAAGAGCCAAGTAAAACATTTTTCGGCTACTTTTCTAATAGCCAGAAATACAACTTATTTCCGACAATAATAATAGCTACAAATAAATAAAATGTTGTCGCAATAACTTTTGCCAATATCCATCATAAATAGCCAAAAATAATTTTTGGCTATATTTTTTAGCCGAAAATAATTATTTGCAGCTACATTTGTAGCCAGAAATAGTGCCGGATTGGTTGCTTGACAATTTTATTATCCGGCTATATATTTATCGTCGGAAAAAAGTATTTGCAGCTACTTTTGTAGCCGGAAATAGTGAAGCTTTGCTGTTGTTAAATTTATTCTGGCGAAATATTGTCGCCGGAAATGTTTGGAAGCAGTCCCTGTTTAATTTGTACATTCATACGTTGTTTTTCCCTGAATACTTGCTTGTTAATAAACAAAGCAAGTTAATAAGTTAAAAAATACTATATATAGAGAAATTCATTTTTGCTTGAAACATCATTCATATAACCTCAAAGTACATATTTAAAGCTTAACCACTGCACTGCCATTATTTTAAGTTTTACATAAAACCATCAAACATATCACAATGTAACAAAAATTTACAAGTGAAAGTTTTTCTATATAGGTTTAGCTAGCTATTCCATCAATCTTTGATAGCTTATGAAATGGTTTTGCTCTATTTCTTGATATCTTGGTTCAATCCTGTGAGAAACAAGAACAAAAAATAGGTCATGAGCTTTTAGAGATGTCATCAAACACAAGCTAGCTAGCATGCACAACCAGATAGAATGCAAAATGCAATAAATCAAAGTATTCAACAATGTTGTTCTTTTTCTCGTACATGTTTTCTATACCAACTATGTGAAGAATTTTCTAATAAAATTTTTTAACGATGTAGCAATAAATTTCCCCATGCATAGTTTTTATAAAAGGAAATGTAACATAGAATGCAGTATATTCTGCTACCTAATTGATTTCAATCATCACATATGTATCACAAGATAATCAAGGGTCTCAAAAACGTTCAGTTCCAAATCAGATAGATAGTCATACTGAGTTATTTAATTGGATCTACGGATCAAGAACCATTATTCAGCTCATAGCATCCCTGAGATAACATGGGTTTTAAAAGGTTGGATGCTTCATGTGTTCTTTACTGATTGGTGGTTGCTAGTGCAAGTTTGGCTTGTCTCCTTTTGCATCTAGTGGACATTGAACAAGCCCTTCTAAAAGAATGCTTTGACTTGGTCTAAGTTGCATCATCAGTTATGTTTTATATGTTGCAACTATTTGATGCTTCTGACTCGGACAAGAGAATGATTAAAAGTAAAGAAAAGCAAGCAGAAGACTACACTCCTAAGTTTGAAGTATTTGTTGGTCAACGGCCATGTCTGAACACTGGTCAGTATAAGAGGGCTTCGAGAACTCTTCACATAGTTTGGCTCTATATTTCTTGATATCTTGGTTCAATCCTGTGAGAAACAAGAACAAAAAATAGGTCATGAGGTTTTAGAGATGTCATTAAACACAAGCTAGCTAGCAGTTTCAGATCATTCAGATTAGATTCAGAATATTTCCACAATAAAGGATACTCATTAATCTTTCAATTTCAGTTTCAGATTAGATTCAGAAAATTTCCCGAAAGAAGCCATCAAAAAACATCTCCTTGGATCTAAATTCAATCTCATAACATACATCTATACCACATGAAAAAGGACGTTGTGAACTATGTCTTTGTTTCCAATGATTTCCACCACTTAGTTACTAGGAAAGCATAATTCAAAACCTCATACTCGATTGCTACGAAACAAAAGCAAACCAATAAAAATAGAACCCTCAGAATTTTTAATGGCCTTTTTGTAGAAAATTTAATGGACTATCAAATAAAAACAAAGTATCCACATCCACCAAACTTGGACCATTGGATCTGTCTAAGGTGGATTGTGTCAATAGTTAGTTTACTATATATCCATCGGAGCATTGCAGTTGGAGTCTTCAACCTGCATATCCATAGAAGGCTAAGCAGTTCTATCCAAATCCTCTTAAAGAAATCTCTACATTCTATACTACAACAAAGTATATCACTTTTATTTTTTTGATCTTTGTATCCTGATTAGAGGCTACACACAAACTTAGGAAGCTCGTTTATTTTGCTGCTGCGATGTGAAAAAGCACATACAGAAAGTTTGGAATAGGATATCTATTCATCCCAAATTTGTAGAATAACCATGTGGAACGGCTCATATAATCCTCTTTAACTAACCAATGGTTATCTTCTTGATATATATAAATATTTACGAAATTAACAAAACCAATAATCATAAGCAACCTTTTTTCAAAAATGGCAAGAAGAAGAAAAAATCAGAAGGAAAAGAGAAAAAAGAAGGCCAAGAGCATGCTTATTGACAAACCAAACAAATTATTTATATACAAATCAGCTAGTATTAATTGATATAAAAATATATATTCATTTTCATATTTTTTAATATTGCAATGGATGATCTCTTACTGAAGTTTCTACATTAGTAATGAATCAATGCAACCAATAATAAATCTTTTAAAATTATTTTTTTAGACATAAATACTTCAAATGTACCGAAGCACTGAAGCAGAAGCTGCTATTGAAAAGAAGACAAAAAGCAAAGGGAAAGAAAAACTCTAGTTGCTGCAAAAATTTGGTCTTATAGCAAACTGTACATCTGCACTCTGCAATCATTCAACTCCATAACAATCATAAAACTATTCAGAAATGAGACAGATACAAACTGTCAGATGTTGGGCCAATTACCCTAAATATATATATATACTTGCATATGAGAGAGAGAGAGAGACAGAGAGAGAGAGAGAGATTGCATTATTTGGAGAGACAAATGAACAGATTGCATTATATATGTTCTTCTATAAGTAAAGAGGAGTGAGAGAGGGAGAGAAACCTTGGGCTGGTGTAATCAAAGAGCTTTCTCAGGTTGCCTTGAAAAATCGTCCGACGCTTCATTGATAAAACCAAATAGTTAGTCTATACTAGTATTCGACAGAAAGAGAAGCTCTTAACAAGGAAATTTTCAAAGAAAGATACAAAGTGATACTTAAGGGAGAGATACGAAATAGGCCTCATATATACTTCATATCTGCAGTTGCACCAAAGATGAGACTAATATATATATATATATATGCATTTAATTATTAATGCTTTCTTAACATCACAAACCACAAACAACATCACTGGGCATGCATGATCTCTAAGTAGCACAAATGATTTAAGCCAACCATACACAAGTCTTTTTCACTCACAGGGATCGAATCATATAGAGGGAGTCAATAAACTGATTTTAACTACTTGATCACCTTTAGGAAAGGGATAAGGGGTGTCTCTCAAGTGGTTGAAATAGAGAAAACCAAACCAATGATTTGCAAAAAGAAAGGGAAATCTGTCATTTATTGAAAGCCATTAGATGAGGCATCAATATCATTGATATTACCAATCAAATAAATTCTGATTGGTTAAAAAAATATGTCACAGTAACATATGAAAGAATTTTCCCTTTCCTCTCAATTATAAAAGAAAAAAAATGTGTGATGTATCAAGCTTAACAAGGTCATTTTTCATGAGATTACATATTATTAAAATATGATATTTTTTCCTCTTTTTAAAATTACAAGAATATGTAGTCCCCCATTTAAAATTATAAATAGAATTTCTTTTTTAGGGATATGTGTATAGAAGGGTTTGTTTATAAAAGGGTTTGTCAGAACATAATTAATATTAATTAAAACCCTTACAGAACCCAGTCACAAACTACTTTGAGTAGATACTTTTATATTGCAAAACTCTATATTCTTAAAAAATGAGTGTGAGTAGCCCTATTGGAAACGTAGCTAGATCTATATATAAATATGGTTGCCATATTAGTAGGATGGCAGTGTAAGGCAAGAATTTAAACCCCTGTGGACTGAAACTAGATTCTAAGTTACAGGTAATGAGTTATGCTATTATTATTGGCAGTTTTTCTTTAAAAGTATGGATGCTTGAGTTATTGTCTTTATTGTTTCGTTGCTCATTACTGCATTTTATATCTCGTGTATATATGCTATTTTTTTGGCAAATACTCTATATTTTGTTTAGACTGTAATTGATTTGCATTCATCTTCAATCCCATGTATAAGAGAATACATGCATTCTTACATCAATTTTTTTTTTTAATTCTAAAAAATGATAAATATTAGCTGTAAACTTAGGGGTATCCCTGACCATCATCCAAAAACAGTAAAAATATGTGAGAGAGAGAGAGAGAGAGAGAGAGAGAGAGAGAGAGAGAGAGAGAGAGAGAGAGAGAGAGAATAAATAAAAGGGAGTCAAAATGAGAAAACAAAAAGTTAAAGATGTTAGCACAGATATTGTAAACAAGTGTCAGTGCTTGGGATTGTTAGCACAGATCAATTTTCTCATATTACCTTTACTACACTCATGCTTGATTTTTCAAGCATTCACAGCACAAAAACTAAATCAGCTAGACTTACTTTAACATTAAGGTATTTGTTTGGAAGAATCATATATAAAATTGCTGAAGAGTTTGTAAAATCACTTGGACTGAGTTTCAATCCCTACATCACTCAGGTATGTTTCTTATCCTTTTTCCTTCAAAGTAAACATGTGTGGTATTTGGTTCACTTGCTATGTCTACATTAATCCGTAAATTTGTAAGTTTATAGAGAATGCAAAAGAACTTTTATGGATTCATAATATTAACCTACCAACTGCTTTTGGAAAATTCTAACAGCAGGAATCTCTAGTAGACCATGACTATATGGCAAAATTTTGGAATGGATATTAAGTTACCTATGCATTTATCATGCTTCTGATTGATTTCTTTGCTTGTTCTGCATATAGAAACTCATGACCATATGGCAAAACTTTTTTCATGCAATTATCCAATTCAACAATATATTGATTGACTTTAATAGGGATGTATGGGGCTACATATCTTTGGGTTACTTTAAGCAGGCTAGCATCTGATGTAAATTTTAATTTATGAAGGGATGATTCAAAGTTCTCCCCTTGTAAAAAATTGACATGTTTCAGGTTTGAAATTTTTAACAGATAACCAAGGCTTGACAACTCCATATAATGTTTTTAGTGTTCTCTTTTTGAAAGTGAGAAATGATTGATGCTTTTCTATGTTGGGGCATCTTTTTCCCTCTCATGGATTCGTTTTGAACTAGGTCAATGAAGCTCGCTTGAGTGAGGACTTGAACCATTCATGGGAGGTGCTAGCTGAACCAATACAGACTGCATGTATCTTGTTAAGTTTATAAGCTTATATACATTATATTAATGTGGGATTTCTTTGAAGGGAATTCGGGTGGAGGCAACATAAGCTACAAAAATTCTAAACAACAATAGGCAGTACATACATCTAAAATAAAAGTGCTTTGCTAGAAGATTGCTCTGTTTTAGGGGAGTTTAATGGAGTGGTTGAATTGTGTGAATAAGGAGAGGCTAATGACAAAAATAAAACTTTCATAAAAAATTTCAGGGCCTAGCTAGCATTTTCTATTTCATCGTACATTCTACGCTCACCAACACTACTAAAAGAGTTATTGTTGCTTTGATTTAAAGAACCATTCAAAGTTAGATAGATTTTTTTGTCATATGTTAAGATCTTGGCATAGAACACAACAAGTTAAATTTTTTATCCTGAACAAGGAAATTTCATGTGCATATTTATATTTTAAATCTTCTAAACTGCCCATCCACTAGAAACCAAGCAAAAGATTTAACTTGCTGTGTTCTATGCCAAGATCTTAAATGTGCACATGTTGTTAATTGTTTCTGAGATGTAAAAAAGGTGATGTCTAATATAATTTAACATCATATGGTTGAGATAGAAAACTCACCTACATAAAAGGCCATTAGTTCTGAGAAACCAATTAATCCTGCATGTTTTGACAGAAAAAAGGGAAAAAAATGGAATCATATTAGCGAATCTTCAATTAAAAATGAGGCCAGTAATTCAATAATTGTCCAAGAATATCACAATAATGCATGGTACTACTGCTAATCAGTTGGAGTGGGAAATCCAAGAATTCAGTCAAGTCCGAACAAGTACTTAAATTGCAAAAGCAACATATATAATGAAGCATTCAAGATCAACATATATAGATCAGCACAGCATATATTAATATCTCATTACAATTATTCGGATCTCAAATTTATTAATTACTCACCCGATACAGAGCAATAAACTTTATTATCGTCTTCCATGTAGCAATAAGAACTGGGTTCGCTGCAGCTTCCACAATAAATCGAGTACCATGAAAGCACAAAACCATATGAGAATAAATTGTGGAGGTCTGTACATGATGGGGAAATATTAATAGGATGATTAGCATCAATTTGTCCTGGCCATGATGTCAGAGAGATTTGTTCTATCGTGCACGACTCCTCCACATCCATCACATTCAGTCCATGGGGTTGAACCATAGTCGCAGGACAATCATTCTTAAGCAGAACCAAATCCATGAATAAATTTTTTTCATTTTTTCCCCTTTTATAAGCAAACAAGAAAATCCTATCAATAATAATCTGGACAGGTACATTTTAAAATCAAAGACAAAAACGTAAAACAACTAAACTACATCTATCAACCACAAAGTTAGAATCGATATGACCGAGAGTAAGCGGCACAGAGATACGAATGAGTTACAGAGAGAGAGAGAGAGAGAGAGAGAGAGAGAGAGAGAGAGAACGAGTGAGATAAGAGAAACTCATCGGCGACCAGACGGCGGCGATAACACCGCGGCGAGAAGATGGCGAGAAGACGACAGCGCTATCAATGACCAGAAACCACCGTGTTATCGCCGGAGAGAGAGTGAGAGCGAGAGAGCGAGAAAGAGAGGGAAAATGTAAACCGGGTGGGAAAATAAGAAGCGGGAGTTTAAGTGAATAAAACTATTGAGGCGACCAAAAAGTCGCCTTAATAACACAAAAAGTCGTCATAATAAAAAACTTATAAGAGCGAAAAAACAGTTATGACAATATACAACAACCAACGAAATTATTGCGGCTATATTTTTCCCGCCGGTAAAAAATAGCCGGAAATATATGCTTTTTGCGGCTCTCTTTTTCAATTGACAGAAACATTTTACCGAAGTTTAAAAATTGGCTTTTTGCAGCTATAAATCTGTCGCCGGAAATAAAAATAGCCGCAAATAGCCCTTTTTCTTGTAGTGAAAAGACGAAGTACTCGGAAGTAGCAAGTGGTCCGTCGATCCCTTTATCTTTTCTTTCCAAAGTTCCTTTGCAAGGGTGGGTTTAAAATTGTGCTATAAATGTTAAAAAATATTTAAATAGTCTTAAAATTTTTTTATAAAAAGATTAGATTATTTAGATATTACATATTAAAATACTTTTAATTTTAAATAAGCTAAAAAATACGTTTGGAGAAATGCATCAATTAAATTAATACTTTTCCTTAAACGTGTTTTTTCAAATAATGCGAAATGAAATTCAAATTTTAAAAAAACTATCAATTGACGAAAATATCTATATAATTTTAAAATAATTATAATTTTTAAATTTTTAAAAATATGGTCAAAATCTTTAATAATTCAAATAATCGTCATTTCTATATCTGAAATCACATTTTTAATTTCTTTCAAAATAATCATAATATGTTTGAAAGTTTTTAAACATATGGTTACCAAATATATGTATTTTTTATTGATTCAAATTTACTTTTATTGTAAAATATTAAACTATATTAATTTATCGATATATAAAATATGCTATCTATATTATTTAAATTATAAGATTTAATTTATTAGATTCAGATTTTAAGATTTTGTTTATTTAAATAAAATTGTACTAAAGAAATAGTTTGTGCATTATCAACACCTGCTTATTTTTGTGATCCATGTGCAAACTGCTCTAGTGGGTCATATGACGCGTATTTTTTTTTTCATTTTGTCACTCATTTTTCCACCCTACCTTTTTAGTGGTTGTACACAAGTGTTTTTTCCTCTTATATCCTTGATCCACGCTCTTTGCAAACAGCATCAGTGTCATATTTGAACTATCTCAGTGTCAGTGTCATACTACCTCGTTTGTTTATCAAAATTTAAATTGTCTTATCTTATCTTATTTTATCTTATCATTACAATTTTTTTAAATTTTCATATAAAATATAATAAACAATTTAACTTTTTCAAATCTCAAAACAAAATAATATTAAAAAATAATATTATAATAATATTTTATTTAACTTTCAACAAAACATCTCATCTCATCTGAACTGTGTAACCAAACCAGATTTTTAATTACCAACGATTTTTAATATTATAGTTTTATCCTAATCATTGTTGGGTTTGTATTGGTTTTAGATCATTGATTAGCCTCGCTTGGTTACACAGATGAGATGAGATGTTTTAAATAGTAATAAATAAAATATTATTATAATATAATTTTTGAATATTAATTTTGTATTGGAATTTGAAAAAGTTACATTGTTTATTATATTTTGTATTGAAATTTAAAAAAGTTGTAATGATGAGTTGAGCTAAGATGAGATGAGATTTTTGGTTTTGGTTAACCAAATAAGAAATAGTTTTTTTTGGGTTGGCAAGATCAGTACTAGGTCTGATTGGAAAAAACAAAAATAGATGGAAGCTGTATTGATCATTTTGGTTGTGCATTTTTTAATCTATTGTGCATTAACATTTTCATGGACTTTAACATAGTTACAATTATTTTTTTACAAACAGTACAAGTCCCCGTGAATGTCTAATTATCGAAAGTTTTGGGCAAAGAATAATGCTATTATGTATTTCTATTTTGCTCTCTTATTTTAACCTCTCATGTATTTTGACAGCTTATATATTATTCTTAATTTACGAATAATATGATATTGTCAATTTATTATACCATGCCATAATGATAATATGATTGGTGATGTGTGAATCGTGGTTGGGCATCGAGAAGAATGTACGTAGGTGCTTCTGATTGTGTCCATCTCTATAATTAGGACTCGTCATGTTTTAAATCTGGTGATCCCTTCAGAACTCTCATACTCGTCTCTCTCTCTGTCTCACTCTCTCGACCCTCTCAGCTAGCTCTTAGAACTCTCTCTCTCTCTCTCTCTCTCTCTCTCTCTCTCTCTCTCTCTCTCTCTCTCTGTGACTCAGTCTCTCTCGCTCGCTCTCTGTTTTAGATTGGATGGTGGAATCTTTTTCTACAAGCACCGAACAACACTGGTTGAAGGTAAGGGACAACACTGTGTGATTTTATCTGATTAGGTGGGTTGATTTTATAAGATGCTAGGTAGGGTTTGTGTGGTAGATCGTCGATTAAATTTTTTTTTTTTGGGTTAGCAGGATCGGTACCAGGTGTGATTATTGGGAAAAACAAAAGTAGATGGAAGCTGTATTGATCATTTTGGTTCTAATCTGAGTTTTTGTTTCTATTCTTTGGCTCAGGTTCGTTGTCAAAGAAGCGGGTTGAGAACTCTTCCACACAGCATGCTGCTATAACATTAACTGTTGATTGGCACCCGACTCTACCCATTTCCGTTAGTGGATCAGCTGATAACTCGGTATGAGTAACATCTACTTTGTAAATGCTCCTCACTTCTGCCCGCACTACAAAAAAAGGCTAAATTGGCGGCGTTGGTTATACGCCGGCAACTATCCCAAAAAACGCCGCTACTTAATTCGCGGCGTTTTTCTAACGGCATAACCGTCCGCCGGTACTGGAGGGTCGCTATTTTCATTGTTCCGGCGTTTGCGCAAACGCCAGTATTTGTAAATCCCATTAGTAGCGTTTGTATCAATTTAGCGTCATTTTTTGAAACGCCACCACAATACCCACATTAACAGCGTTTCTGGAAACGCCGCCAATTTATCGTTGCCATCCCTTGCATATACTAGCGGCGTTACCTTAAACGCCGCTACTACTACATTACCGACGCAGCATGCAACTTTGGCGGCATTTATTTAAATGCCACTAATAGTACATTAGCGGCGGAACATTGAATTTGTTAACGGCGTTTATATGACCGCCACCACTTTTTAAAATAGTAGCGTTACGATAAATGCCGCTACTAGTAATTTGGCGAATTTATTAACGGCATTTATTTAAACGCCGCCCCATTACGTTGCCAACGCGTCATATAAATTACTAGCATTTATTTAAATGCCACTAATAGTACATTGGCAGTGGCACATTAAATTTGTTAACGGTGTTTATATGATCGCCACCACTTTTTTAAAATAGCAGCGTTACGATAAATGCCGCTACTAGTAATTTGGCAAATTTATTAATGGCATTTATTTAAACGCCGCCCCATTACGTTGCTAACGCATCATATAAATTAGTGGCATTTATTTAAATGTCACTAATAGTACATTGACAGCATATTGAATTTATTAACGACGTTTATCTAAACGCCACCATAAAGTTTTTAAACGCTGCCACTAATTCATTGCCGACATATTTTTTAAATTAACGACATCAATATAAACGCCATTACGAATACGTTACAGCCGCATTGCATTAATTAACAGTATTTAAAAATTAGTACAATGTGCACATTGCTTTTTTTTTTTTTGTAAAAGGTATATTAGATTTTATGCCATATCCACAATTCAAACAGCCACACGTGAAAGATCATAAAGTAATTTCAATATTCATAAAACTAATGAAAGGAGTCAAAATCCTTAGACCACATTGCATCGACCTAAGAACAGTATTTCAAACACGATAATGAACTAGATTCTCTCTCCATTACTCTACTGTTGACGAACTTCAACTTTCTTTTTCTGCCAAAGGCGATCAAGCCCACTGTCAACATCTCCCTGAGCTCGAACAAATCCACAGAGAACAAAGGTGGAGAAATGGCCGTTGTACACGCCATTCTCATCCAAATGCCCGACGTTGATCTAAACGGAAGCATGGTCCTTTGAAGTAATCAACCTGTTTGTAAATATGCATTTCCTAGGAATGTAAAGCTCGGTAATAAGCCCCTCTTCGTTCTACATCTTGGCTTCTGTGTAAACTACTTCTTCAAACCCTTACCAATCTGTGCACATTGCTTAAAACACCATATTCACTAATGTTTTCAGGAAGCGCGTAGTAGACCTCCATCTGCATAATGTCAAAAAATTTATGGGTAGTTCTTACAGCTTGGAAACCATATGCTATTAGATCACTATATTTGGTAATCACAGAAATGATACCACCCTTTTTAGCTTCAAGTCTGCATAGATATGCCAACCGTGCACCAGCCTTATATGGAGCCACCACATATTCGTAATATATCCCAGATCTAAGAACCTGAAAAGTCACTACGGAGACATTTGTTAGCAGTGAATCTAGGTCCAAACGGAAAAAAAAAAAATCTTTAAAAAAAAAAAGTGTTGATGGAAATGAACTCGCTATCTAGAACTAGATCAAGATGCATAGACTAATAGAAATATGGCAACCTGGTACCTGTATCACTTGATGTGCCATGGATGGAGTAATACTCATTGCTCTCTGTAAGTAAAAATGGTTAAATTTTTTAAAATGTTCCATAGCTTTTGAAATAGAGAAAGCATACACAGAAACAATGCCATGAGAATAACAAAGAAGATTTTTTATGCTTATATGCAGAAACACATGGCCCAACTGCAGCAAGACATGGCCCTCGGTTTGGAGAATAATGCTCTGTTCTTCTTGCTTAAAACAGAGGCTGGTTCGGTACTTATATGCAGGTGGTTGCTGGTTCTTGAATTGGCATCTCTGTGGCTTCCAATGCATCTTTCCAAGTGCGGAAGGTGGTGGCGTTGGTTGGAGGGACTTCCGTTGTGCAGGAGAGGACTCGGCTACATTGGGCTGCATCTCCTTGGTTGACGGCGTGTGTGTGGTGATGGTAAAATTGTTGGTTGATACTCTGAAGCCCTAGAAGCAAAAAGAAGGAATAAGATGTACTTATAAGCTGGAAAGCGGAACGTCTGCAGTGTGTAAGCCGTGGGAGGGAAATTTAAATTTTATGAAAATTTGAGGAACGTTTAGGGCGCCAAATTAGTTTTTGTTTTGACCATATTTTGAGGGAAATTATATGTGTGGGTATGTACGAATATTTGAGGTGGGCTGAAGGCGCCAACTTATAATATTATGCTTGCTTATTACTCTTTGATCTAAATATTCCAATCTTATGTATAATTGAGATGTTAATATAATATTTTTTATAAATTATATTATATAATATATATAATTATGTTATATAAAAGATAATGTTATTATAATTTTATGTTAATATAAAAAATATATATAAGACAATTATTAATTTATTATAATCTTAAACATGAATATTTATTTAATCATATGCTTTAAATATAACATATATATTAATAACATTTTATTGTTTAATAAATTTTCAATATATTCTTCTTGATAATTATATTAGTTACTAATGTATATTAATTAGTATATAATGTATATTAATTACAATTTATACTGTATGGCCTTATACTAACAATCTAATACCATTATAAGTAATATACTTTATGCTTATATTAGACATTCTGCTTGAGTTCGCTCGAGCTCAGTGTCGAGCGAAAGTCGAGCATTCCAATCTGCCTAAGTTAGCTCGAGCGCAGTGTCGAGCGAGTGTCGAGCGTTCAACTCTGTCTGATTTCGCTCAAGCGCAGTGTCGAGCGAGTGTCGAGCGTTCAACTCTGTCTGATTTCGCTCGAGCGCAGTGTCGAGCGAGTGTCGAGCGTTCAACTCTGTCTGAGTTCGCTCGAGCGCCATGTCGAGCGAGGGTCGAGTGTTCAACTCTGTCTGAGTTCGCTCGAGCGCCCTGTTGAGCGAGGGTCGAGCGAAAACATCTCACATGGTTTTATAAAACTCATGCTGTTAATGTGCATCCATCCGGAACTCGAAGCAATTACTACACATTTGCATCCAATTCTTTGCCACATATAAAAAATCGATGCAAAAAGCCATATTCTTTGTAGTGCTAATACTATATCACTATTGAAAAAGCAGTGGTTCTACACAACACTACACCTAGAGGGGGGGTGAATAGGTGTAGTCTAATTTTTATGGCCTTTTGAAAATTAATCAAACAAGCAGATAATAAATGAAACAAATAACACAAATAATCAACACATGATTTTGTTCACGGAGTGGAAACTCATTTGAAGAACCTCTTCAAAATCTAAAACCACTCCGGGTGTAAGACACCACCTCAAATCCACTATAGAAACTTTAGTTTGTTACAACCAATTTAGAACACTCACAAAACCTTTGTAGTAGCTAAACTTGGCTTGCAACACCACGAGTGACCCACTCGATCTCTACACGCATGTAGTGTCGGAACTCCGACCTTCCTATAGCTTCCCACGAGAACCTCTCGATCTCTGCATCAACGGCAGCTCCGGACTCTTCCGGCCAACAAAAATGTCCACTTCAATGGACTCAAGTAAAAGCTGATTTTTGTGTATGTTGTGGTGGAGAAATGTTTTTCCAAGAAAGAATCAATCAAATGGGGGAGAGATTGCTCTAAGATGTTCTTGGAGGCCCTTAGGGTTTTTGCTCTGATTCTCTACACATAGAACAGAAGCTAACATGTTCTATTTATAATTCCCATCAAATGAGGCGTTCAAAACCCTACATTGTAAGTGATCTGGAACATTGGCTCGAGCGAAGTGTCGAGCGAAGGTCAAGCGCCGAAATCTGCCTGAGTTCGCTCGAGCGCCATGTCGAGCGAGTATCGAGCGGTCGACTCTGCCTGAGTTCGCTCGAGCTCAGTGTCGAGCGAGGGTCGAGCGACACACTCTGCCTGGGTTCGCTTGAGCTCAGTGTCGAGCGAGGGTCGAGCGGTTGAATCTGCCTGAGTTCGCTCGAGCCGTATGTTGAGCGATGGTCGAGCGGTTGAATCTGCCAGAGTTCGCTCGAGCCGTATGTCGAGCAATGGTCGAGCGGTTGAATCTGCCTGAGTTCGCTCGAGCGCTCTGTCGAGCGAGGGTCGAGCGAAGTCACTTCTTTTGACCAATAATGAGCACACTTCCAGCCCACTTCAAGCCTTCCGCAACAACACTTGTTACAACACTATTTTACACAGGTTTTCACAAGAATATGCCAACACGCTCATTTTTCCCTCAACAACTATGATACTATTAATTATAGTGATATAGTAATACTAAACTATTAATGATATAAACATACTACCAACACAAACTTTTCAACACGATACTATAATGCCAATTAAATTGTGGCAGCCTAGCCAGAGTACAAGGCTAACGCTTGTAGATCGAATGATCAAGAAATTTCTTAAGATCTTCGACAGCAAATATAATATATATATTAATAACATTTTATCCCTTAATTAATAAATTCTCAATATATTCATTTTAATGACTATATTAGTACATTAGTAATACTAATATACATTAGTATATAATGTATATTAATTACAATTTATATTTTACGGTCTTATACTAATACGTACTCTAATTCTATTAGTAATATAATTTAAGTCTATATATAAATTATTATATAAATCACTATACTAATACTATATCACTTATGAAAATGCTTGTACAAGGCTAATGCTTGAAAATCAAATGATTAAGAAATTGCTTAAGATCTTCGACAACAAATATATAGAACTTGATCACTAGACCTTAAAGAAACTCTTAACTCCTAGTTTTAAATAATAAAATGTAGTTCGATTGAAATCTTTCTTGAAACAACTTGACCACTAAACCTTAATATATGAAATATAATTCACTCAAATTTACTAGAACCATTTATTTGTCTAAAACTAAATTAAGCCAATAACTAATGACAGGAAATAAATCCTTATAATAAAGTCAACTAAGCTCTACTTATAGAAAATAAAGAGATTCTTAAATAGATTTAACATTCCATAGTTAATTATCTCACGCATACTTAAATCTTCAAGGATTTGCACCCATAAACGTCACATTCCAATGATCAAAGTATTTTCTCAATAATTATTTATAGCCATGTCGGGTATTTAATTTATTGCATGTTGATTATTATTTTTTTCCACCACCAGCGCTGGAATATCTTGCCGTTTGATCTTCCCCATAATTAACATGGCTAGGGTTGCCGCCACACGTACACTTCTCTCGTGCATTACGTTCCGACAGAGCAACGGCTCAACAGAGCGTCCCTTCACATCGCCTGGCCTGATCACATCTTATCCTCCACAGAACAACGTCCCCACACGGAAACCCGCTCAAACCAAGTGCAATTTCTCTGTCACAGTGTCCATCGATTGATAGAAGACAGGCTCTGTTTTGTAGGTTCAAAACAGAGCACTCCATATTGTGCATATTGAAAGCCACGGTACACGGTAATACAGAGGCTGTAGTAGAGGGCGCCATATACGTACAGGTCAGTACCAAATTTATTGCGTTTTTATTTAGAAGTTGATGGTTTCTCAACACAGTTGATGGTTTCCCATTTTATTTACAAGTTCCCTAGCTACAAACTATTATCACTGATATAGTTATTTAAGTATGATTGGTAGATTTTCTTTTGTTTGGTTTCCATGAAAACAGAGGAATAGAACGAGTAAGAGCAAATGGTTGTCGGGGCGGCCTGTCTTCTTGTGTTAATGCTAATGGTTTAATCCTTAATGGCTTTTTTTTAGCTTTAGCGATTAGATCAAGGACGTAGCACAATTGGGCACAAAGCAATAATGTCTATATTCTAAGTTTTAGATTTTCGTATTTGTTTCATGAATCTGCTTTCTTTCGGACATGAGTTGTTGTCTTTGTTGTGTAGTTGTAAAAAATGTCTGATTTATGGAGATGGGGGGTTCCACAAGGCACTTTTTAAAATGGGACTTATTTCATTGCTAATGGTAATAACAGAGTTTGGTATACAGACACTGCTCCAGTGCCAACCATAAGATTAACCATCTTATAAGGTTATTTATGTGAGGGTTTGGGGAGTAGAGGAGAGAAAGCATCTTACTTCGAATTTCAACATGAATAACATTTGCTCATGTTGGAATTGTAAAGATGAAAGTTTGTCACTTTAATGAGATTTATAGATTTAACATCATTTGCAATACCATAGATATAAAACGCCCACCACCAAGTGCAATTTCATATGAGTGAATAAGAGCTTCCTCTACTAATTTCTGCTTATGTGATAAGCCCACCATGCCTTGATTAATTAGAGACTCCAAATCCAAAGAAAGCAACTGAAAAATCCAAAGAAATTATGTTTATAATATTCTTGTCTTAATACAGTAGAACATTAATACATGTTGAGGGAGAAATCTTTGTCTCTCAAATTGTTAACTTTTGGTGCTTGTTAATTTGTTTGTTGTCGGCTCCATGTAGTACACCTTACTTCTAGAAGGAAATTATTATAGGCCTTTAAACCATCACCATCGTTTAATTAAACCATCTCCCAATCCGTATCTCAACATGTATTATAATTTATTCTATTTATAATCGAAGTTTAAAATTATTGATGATCTTGCATTTTGATTCTATTTTGTTTTCATATTTATTATATAGTTAAGCTATGGATAGAAGTTGGATGAAAAAACCTCGACATACACAAGAGTATGTCGATGGTGTCAATGACTTTTTGAAGTTTGCATGCGAGCATTGTGATACAGATTCGCCGATTTGTTGCCCATGTAGAAAATGTGGATTACGTAAGATGTTCATGCCCCACATGGTATATGATCATTTGATTAGCTATGGAATTTCTCAAGGTTACACCATTTGGCATGCTCATGGGGAGAGAATAGGGGAGGCATCTTACCATGCTACTGATGCCCAAAATAATAATGAGCAAATAAATGAAGGCTCTGGTGGGATGACAACCATGTTACATGATGTTTTCCCCATGTTTGATCCTGAAATAGTGGAGGGTGGGCCTGAAATAGGTGTGGATGCTGGAGAGGCTGGAGTGCAAAATGAAAATCGACAAGGTTCTAGCGAAAGAGTTAATAAATTTTACAATATGTTGAAAGATGCTGATGAACCATTATATGAAGGGTGCACAAAACATACTAAGTTTAGTGCTATTGTACGTCTCTGGAATATGAAGTGTTTGGGTGGATTGAGTAATAGCATATTCACAGAACTACTTGAATTTGTGAATGAGTTGCTCCCACCAGGAGCATCATTTCCTAAAAATACGTACGAGGCGAAGAAGTACATGAATGAGTTAGGTCTTGGATACGAGAAGATCTTAGTATGTCCCAATGGTTGTATGTTATTTTGGAAGGACAATGAGAATCTGGAAACATGCGTGGTATGCGGAGCGTCAAAATGGAAGCAAAAAGAGTCTATGGATGATAGGTCTAGAAAAGGTAAAAGAAGTCCAGCTAAAATATTACGGTGGTTTCCGTTAAAGACAAGGTTGCAAAGGCTTTTTATGTCATCGAAGACTTCTTCACAAATGAAATGGCATGCTATAGGCCGCAGTAATGATGGGGTACTAAGGCATCCAGCAGATGGCATGGCTTGAAAGACGTTTGATTCACAACATGATGATTTTGCGTCTGACCCCCGCAATGTTAGGCTTGGTTTATCTGCAGATGGCTTTAATCCTTTTGGAAACATGAGCATTTCCTATAGTACTTGGCCGGTTATGTTGGTACCTTACAATTTACCTCCTTGGATGTGCATGAAACGATCAAGTTTCATGCTATCGTTGATTATACCGGGACCATCATCACCTTCAATGAATATAGATGTATACTTAGAGCCTCTAATATCAGAATTAAAGGAATTATGGGAGGTTGGAGCACCAACCTATGATGTTTGCTCCAAAGAAATCTTCACAATGCGGGCGGTTTTAATGTGGACGATAAATGATTTCCCTGCGTATGGTGATTTGTCTGGGTGGAGTACGAAAGGTCGTTTAGCATGTCCTTGTTGTATGGGTAACACACGATCTAGATGGCTGAAACATGGAAAAAAGTTTTCCTATATGGGCCATAGACGATTCTTGCCAAGTGATCATAGGTGGAGAATGATGGCAAAAACATTTGATGGGACACGAGAAATTGATCCTTCACCTACTATGCCAACACCTGATGAAATTTTGGAACAGTTAGATGATTTAAATTGCAATGATAGAACAGATCGTAAAAGAAAAAGAGTTGTGGGGTCGACTAATGTTAAGGAACACTCATGGAAGAAACGTAGTATTTTCTTTAGTTTGCCTTACTGGAAAGATAATTTATTGCGTCATAATCTTGATGTGATGCACATAGAAAAAAATGTGGTGGATAACATTGTCGGCACACTGTTGAATATTGATACAAAATCAAAGGATGGCATAAAGGCACGCCTTGACTTACAAGAGATGGGTTTGAGACCACAACTTCATCCGGTTATAACAGCTGCAGAGAAGACATATTTGCCTCCAGCTATTTTCACAATGAGTAACAAAGAGAAAGAAGACTTGTTGAAGGTTATACAAAATGTAAAAGTACCAGACGGTTATTCTTCAAATGTTTCACGTTGTGTCAAGCTTCAACACCGTACTATAGTGGGCATGAAGAGTCATGATTGCCACATACTGATGCAACAACTCCTGCCAATTGCATTACGTGGGTCATTATCTAAGAAGGTAATAGAACCATTAATCGAGCTATCTGGATTCTTCAGGGGAATTTGTTCCAAAACATTGCGGCTTGAAGATTTGGACCGATTGGAATCTAGAATACCTTACATATTGTGCCAATTAGAAATGATATTTCCGCCATCATTTTTCACGGTTATGGTGCACTTGACTATACATTTTGTTGCAGAATGTAAGCTTGGAGGACCTGTTCATTATCGATGGATGTATCCCGTTGAAAGGTATGCTATAGTTATTGAATTAAAAACACATAAATATCAGTTGAATGAGATTTGTTTTTTAAAAAAAAAAATAGTAAAAGTCATCTAATGATTTATGTGGTAGGTACCTACACCGACTTAAGTTTCATGTGCGTAACAAAGCTGCACCAGAAGGTTCCATTGCTGAAGGGTATTTGTTGGAGGAATTATTGACGTTTTGTTCTCGTTATTTAGAATCCGCTCAAACGGTTTTCAATAGACCGTCTAGAAACCTGGATGATTCTAAAGGGAAAGTAATTGACGTCCGACTCGATTTTACATCGTGGACCCAAGCACATCGCTATATTCTCTTCAACTCTGACGATTTCACTCCATTCCGCATGTGAGTTGCAATGCTTAATACGTACGAATCAAATTATGTTTCATTCATATTGTGTAATTATAACATACATTTGTGATGTCATGAACATATATAGGATGCACTTGGAAATAATACGGAATACAGTTGATGGGAATCATTTATCGAATGATGAATTACAGAAGAGGCACGAAGACCAATTTTGTAATTGGTTCCAAGACTATGTAAGGATTACACCTAAGACCAATTTTATTATGCCTCTGTAGCTTTTTTTTGTCATTTTAATCAATGCTAATAATCCAACCTTTCAGGTAATGAAAATGGATGACAATGGAAGAAGTGAATTGGGCCATAAAGTCGTAATGCATTCTAAAGGTCCCATGCAAGTTGCCAAAGAATTTAAGCGATTTGTCATTAATGGCACAAAATTTCGCACTAGGAATTATGAAAATGGGAAGAAAACTCAGAATTGTGGTGTTAGTGTATGTACTGATCAAGATGGCCCTGCTTGGTATGGCCAATTAACACGCATAATTGAGGTTATGTATTATGATGGGTCCCGATATGTGTTATTCAAATGTGATTGGGCAGACGTTGCTCGGGGTAGAGGTTTGAAGGTGGACGAGTTTGGCTTTACTCTTGTAAATTTTTCTCATTTAGTACACACTGGTAGTCGGATAACTGATGATCCGTTTGTTTTATCTTCCCAAGTATCTCAAGTATTTTATGTGGCAGATGAAAGATGCCCAAATTGGGTTGTGGTTGTTAAGACAAAACCAAGAGACGTGTATGACACTGGTGAAGAGGAAGTGACTGACGATGATGAGGATGAATATTTAGTCAACGAATATTGTATTAACACTTCCAACCATGAAGCTATTGAACCCGGTATTGACGATGTTGTGTGGACACGAAATGATATAGACGGAATGACGATCGAAACTCCCCAATAGTGTTGAGTAAGAAATATATTATTATGTTATTATCATGCTCTAAATATTATTATTTCGTTTGATTTGCATATATGTAAATTTGTTTTTGTATAGGTACAATGGGTCCAAAAAAGAAGGCAAAGATGTCCATACCACAGTTGCGAAGACAATCTACAAGACTACAAGCTGTCCATAGTGAGCCACAATCTGATAGGGCAGCCCATTCATTATCCTCTGTCGATGGGCCACCCCTTTCCGTTGATAGGATGGTGGAGTCACCACCTTCTATAGATTGTCCTTCCCAACCATCATTATCTTCACAGCAAGGGACCCAATCTCCTATAGAACCATCATTATCTTCACAGCAAGGGACCCAACCTTCTATAGATTGTCCTTCCCAACCATTACCATCTTACCAGCAAGGGACCCAACCTTCCACATCGAGCCAAATGGGAGGCCAACTATCCACACACATGGAGATGAGCAGAGAGACCGAGCCATGCACATCTGTACCAATAGCACCTAGTTCGGAAGCAGAAAATGTCGATATGTGTTCTGACAATGGAGATCGCTTTCTCATCATCGTCGGTATGTTTTTGTTTTTCTTACTTATTATTTATTTCACAATGACTGCAGATTTACGAAATACTAACACTGTAACTAAATCTATTTTTGCAGATAGTAATGGAGATCGAGTAAAGAGATTATTGCACTCTATTCATGACATTTGGCATCTTCCAGAAGGGGAGAGAATTGAAATGGAGCTCAACAATCTTGGTCAGCCCATCAAAAAGCAAGACTCAAAGGTGGTAAGGTTTGGTGGTCTGATAGCGAGAAGTAATAAGTTGGTTCCGATAATTTACAAAGATTGGAGGTCAGTACCTAAAACCATAAAGGAGGAAGCGTGGGGTCTTATAAAGGTATATATGATTTTTCATATTTAAATATTATTATTATTTAAATAGGTATATTCTGAAAATTTTGTTAGAAAGCTAGTTACTCGTGTAAATTTATTTTGACTGTAGGGCAAGTTTAAAGTTCCTGATGACAAATTGGATGTATTCAAAAAATGGATACTAAAGGACTTGGGAAAGAAATGGAAAGACTATAAGCATGAATTGAAGAAAAAGCTACTTAATGAAAAAGACACCTCTGCAGCACAAGTTGTGGCAAGGGCAAGTCCCGATATGGTGGACTTAGAGCAACTAGCAGAGTTGGCCAATCTCTGGTTTGATCCAGAATATATGGTAACAATGCGTGTATTTCTATTATAGATTTATAAAGTCAACCAACTAGTTATTTTAATTATAATTCTCAATAATATTTTACATGTTGCAGTCCAAATGTAATAAAAACAAAGAGTGTCGTAAGAAGCAGGTGGTTGTTCATAGTGGAGGATCAAAAAGTTTAGCAAGATATGCCCATGATATGGTATTTATTTATTTAATATTTATTTATTGTTGAATATTTGTTAGTTCTTTGTTTTCGATATATGTGTTTAATCTAAAATATTGGACGTAGAAAAAATCAACTGGGGCAATGCCAAGTCGAGCCCAATTGTTTGTCAAGACCCATAAGAAAAAGGATGGCACACACTACAATGATGACACGAGGAAGAAAGTGGTATGTTTATTTTCAAATTTATAACTTTTTTAATTTTAAAGGATTTATAAATGAAGAATAATGTGTATTTTTTATTATCTATTACAGGTTGAGATGTAGGAACTTTTAACACAGGACACGAATTCTATAGACATGGGGTCTGGAGGAACCATGACTTGGGCATCAGATGATGTTTATTCAAAAGTCATGGGACCAGAACGGCCTGGACGTGTGCGTGGTTTGGGTTTTGGGCCAACCCCTACAAAGCAAACTTGTCAACATTCACTACCGACTTCAAACCAAGAAGATGGTGTATCAAAGGAAGAGTTTGAGACAATGCGTAACGAATTAGCTGAATTACGGAACTTAGTAAACACATTCGTGCATGCACAGGTGAGCACCCCACATATGTTTAGTCGATATAAATCAACCTTCTATTGAAATTTTTGGACCCTCATTTGAATTTATATTCAGGCTTCAGGACAAAATCGAAAAGAGAATGAAGAGGAAGAGAAAGATGAAGAAGAGGAAAATTCTGAAGAGGAAGAAGATCAAGAGGAAGATGAAGAAGAGGAAGAGAATGAAGAGGACGATGATTGAGGGTCGGGATTATAAGTGAGACTATAATTGAGACTATATTTATGGTATTTGCAATATATCGACATTTGCTTTGTTTTGGTGGTATTCACAACTTTCCTTAATTGAGACTATATTTATGGTTATGCCATATATCGACGTTTGCTATGTTTTGTTAAGTTGGAATTAGGATGAATTATGAAATTAAAGGAGAAGTGTTGGATTATGCATTATTTTTACTACTCTTGTTGGAAGTTGTGAATCTTAGTATGATGTTTAACATATCTTGTCATAAAGTTTGCAAGCAACACACACTTTTTTTAAAAAAAGAATAAATATAAGATCCATATTAAAAGATTAAATTTTAAATAATAGACTCTATTGTTTTCAAAAGAAATATTGTACGAGACTTGCACAATTTTTGGGTGTATTTTCGTATCATTTAAATAAGTTATTTTATTTTATTTTATTTATTTTATTACCAATAAATCTATAATAGTTTTACCGGCGTTTCATTGATCAAATTTTGACATTTTATAAGCGCCGCCAATGTATATAATTATTTCCGGCGTAACAATATAAACGCCGGCGTAAAATTAACCAATGGCCAGCATTTATTTAAACGATATAAACGTTGAAAAACTCAATACTTTGTCGGCGTAAACTCTATCAATTGTCGGCATTTTGTGAAACGCCGCTGATGTTATATGTTATTACCGCCGGTATATTAGAAACGCCGACAAACACGGTTAATATAACGGCGTATAATTAATAAATTATTGGCATTTGTTTAAACGCCAACAAAAAAAAATATTATTTCCAGCGTAACAATATAAACGCCGCCAACGCCATTAATGTCCCGGCGCATCATTACTATATTGGCGGCGTTGTTATATACGCCGCCAACGCCATAAATTATTACCGACGTAAAAATTTAAACGCCAGGAAGTTCAATAATTTACTAGCGGAAAAATTATTCGCCGGAAAATTTATATATCTACTGGCGCATAAACAAATGCCGTGCTTATAAACGCCGCCAATTTAGCCTTTTTTTGTAGTGCCGTCTTTATGCTTGGTCAGTTAGAGCGTTTAATGAAGTTTCTTTGGTTTGACATTAATTTTACGTGGTCTGCCTCCGAACAGCAGGCTATGTTGTATGTATGTTGTTAATGTTTCTTGTTAGATTATAATCTGATAAGTTTTCATATATGTTCTACTTTGAGAATTGGAATGATGATGGATGCTGTTACGTACGCTGGTGGCTTAGTATTGAGGAAAGAGTCCTAGATTATTATGTGGATCATCGGTCAAAACTACCATGTTTGAACAGGGGAGGAAAAGGTTGTTGGAGAGTGTGAGAGAATTTTAGCCTACTCATGCTGGTCCTGACCCTTGTTAACTAATTTATATAATAATCCATTATCATCGTCTCATCTTAATGTCTTGTGGGTATTGTACTTTTTTTAAATAATATCAATTAGTTTGACATCTAAGATATCTACATCTAATCAATAAAGTAAGGTGGAAAAAATGAGTAATTAAATGATAAAAATAAGTGTCATGAGACCCATCAAAGTTTCGATAAAGGTTTGAACATGGATCATGACCAATATAAAATCTTGTAGGTAAGACCTAGATCTACACACAATATATCTCTTTAGAATTCATTATAGAGTTTGGAAGAAGAAGAACTCTAAAGATTACAAAAACTAATACTATAATAAAAAAGTAGTGCCATACTAAATACAGTATATATTAAAGTATGCAATTATCTATTAACAAGTGTATTATTACTCCAGTTAACTAGGAATGATGATTACGTTTATGAGTTTCTTTCTAAGAGCTTTCCTAACGGATCTCCAGATCAGTGCAAAAAGGCTAGAAATCATTCGACCCATGAAACAAATTATTAAGTGCGTTGATTTTTCTCTCTAGCTAAAGCTGAGTTAATTTATGATTGGACATTTGAGGTCAAAGTGAAGGATTCTTAAAGAAATGGTGCTACTCTGCCACCTGAGTAGTACTGCTTAAAAGTGACTGGACTGATAGTCATTTTTTTTTCTTTTTACATTTTTTTAATAAATTTAAATATTTAAAAAAAATACATCAATAACTTAAACTCACTTTCTTAATCACCAAATAAATAAAAAATTTCCCGAGCGGTACCACCGGGCAGCACACAAGCTTTTTTCTTCTTAAAATATAGTCCTGTAAAATAATCATCCAAAAAATACGATATATTTGCTTCATAAAAGTAAAAGGTAAAAAAAATATAGCGAGACAAACAAATAACAATTTTGTGAATATATATATTATATATATCTATTCTATTATAATAAGTGAATATCTAACTGTGAATAGTAATTTTTGTTATTTTTTCGTTAACTTTTTTTATTTTTCTGTTAAGTCATGTTTTACCAAAAGGCCCTTAAGATTATTGACTATTTGACATGTAGCTCCCTTGTAGAATTTAATGAAGAATCATGTTTTACTAAAAGGCCCTTAATAGCCCCGCGGCGCACATGAATTGATATCTCTTTTTCATGTCTTTTTTGTTTTGATATTGTACTCATTTTCCTTTCTTTTTGTTTCAATTTTTTTAAATAAAAAAATTAAAATGACTTTACTCTTTAGAATAGAAACGTTTTAGAGCATTCTCATTGTAAAATTCAATTTTAAGTAAATTTAACTAATAAAATACTTAAAACACTCAATATATAATATTAATTATTAATTTAATAAGAATATAATTATTATTAATATTAATATTTAATATTATTAATTTGATTAGAATATGATTATTACTAATATTTTAATTAGTAGAACTATAAAATGTGATAAAAATAAAAATTAAAAAAATATTAAACTAATAATATTCTATTATTATATAGAGAGTAAATAGATAATCCAATATGGATACAGACCAATACTCATACTTTGCTGAAGTTTAGATTTTTTTTTTAATCTTGATTTTTTACCTTTCTTTAACCTTGTATTTTCTTTCCCCAAACAAATAAGCTACTGACTTTTTTACTTTTTTTTTTTTATTTAAATCATTATGTCAAGTGCACCTTGGGGCTAATGCACCCGAGGTCGTTCTCTAGTATATATATATAGATATATGTATACACACTTTATATCTTTATATATGAGAAATTATAGAAAAGATTAGATATTAATACTCATGGTGTGTAGATATTAGAAAAAATTAGAACTTTTTTTTAGATATTAGAAAAAAATTTTAAAAACTAAAATACAAAAAAATTAGTGTGTTGTGTGGTGTGTGGGGATGATGAATAGCAAAACTTTGTATAAGAAAAAGATCGTCCCCACACACCACATTTATTTTTATTTATTTTAAATTTTTTGTTTTATTTTTCATAAACTAATTGATTTATTCTACTTATTATCCGTACATCACACACATTTGGTAATAGAAAAAAAAATTATGCGCGGCGTGTGATGTGAAAATGATGAGTAGAATTTTTCTTTATCAAATAGCATGACAACCACGAGGGCCACAACGATACCAACGATGGACACCAACGACTTGTGACAGTGAAAAATCAAATCAAAACTCATTTTTGTCTAGTTTGGATAGTGAGTTGAGATGAAATTTGAATAAAATTTATTAGAATATTATTAAAATGTTATTTTTATTTTAAATTTTGAAAAAGTTAAAATTATGTATTGTATTTTATTTAAATTTTTTTAATATTATAATGATTAAATAAGATAAGTTGATATAGTTTCAGTGTCCAAATAGACCTTAATTTGGTGGTTTGTTATCATTTCCTGTCTTTCATACTTCTTTTTTAGCTTTTTTTTTTTCTTTATTTATTGGTTGTATATGTTTGCTTTTTCCACCCGCTCCTAATGTGTACACAAATTTGAATGCTCAGTACACCACGTACTGCCTGGAGGAACTGTCACTGACTTTGGGTGAGCACATCATTTCTTTGTTCTTCTTGAAGGTGTGTATTGCTTGCTACTAATATTCACTCATCATTTTGTGGAATGAGTAGCCTCGCCCCTTCTTAGGCTGTTGGACTCATTTTGCCTTTCAAAGGTACTCTCACTATTAAAGTCCGATCTATCTTGATTTTCCTATTCTCTCTTATCTCCATCTTTGCACAAAAAAAAAAAACCACTAGAACAAGAATGGAGATCGTTATTTCAATTGTAGCGAAAATAGCAGAGTACACTATTGCACCTATTGGACAGTGGCTATGCTATTCATTTCACTACAACAGCAATACAGAGAATCTGAAGAATCAGGAAGAGAATTTTCGAGATTTTAAAAATAGGTTGCAACACTCCGTTGAAGCTGCTATAAGAAATGGCGACGAAATTGAAGATGATGTTAACAAGTGGTTGACAAAGGCAGATCATATTATAGAATTGGCCACCACGCAACTTTGTGAAATTGAAAAAGAAGCAAGTACGAGGAACTCTAATGTGGCATGCCTAAACTTGAAACATCGACATCAATTAAGTCGGGAAGCAAAGAAGATGGTGGAAAATATTTCCAACCATGTTGAAAATGGAAATTTTGATAGAGTTTCGTATCGTCCTGCTTCAGAAGGAATGGAGACAAGAAGAAACATGGATTACATCGCCATGAAGTCGAGAATGATAGCGGTGAAGGGGATTATGGAGGCACTCGGAGATGCTAATATCAACATGATTGGTTTATGGGGGATGCCTGGTGTGGGAAAGACTACATTGATGAGAGAAGTTGCCAGGAAAGTCAAGGAAGATAAGCTATTCGATGAGGTGGCTCTGGCAAATGTGACGCAAAGCCCTAACTTGAGACGAATTCAAGGAGAAATCGCAGACATGCTAGATCTCAAGCTTGATGTCGAGACAATACGTGGAAGAGCGATTCGTCTACGGAAGAGGTTAACAACAAACAAAAAAAGGATAGTTGTTATCCTAGATGATATATGGGAGAAACTTGATTTGGAGGCAATAGGAATTGATCCTTGTAAGGGATGCAAAGTAGTGCTAGTATCTAGACAACACAATTTATTATCTAGTGAAATGGGTGCCCAAAAGGATTTTGGAATTGAAGTGTTACCCGAAAAAGAAGCATGGGAATTGTTTGAGAAGATGGCAGGTGATTCTATTAAAGACCCCAATTTACGATTTATAGCAACGGAGGTAGCTAAAGAGTGTGATGGTTTGCCTATTGCACTTGTAACAGTTTCTAAGGCATTAAGAAATAAGAGTTTATATGAATGGAAGGATGCCTTACAGCAACTATGACGTCCTACTCCCGAACATCACACAAGAATGCAGTCAACTATATACTCTTGTATAGAGTTGAGTTTTAAACATCTTGAAAGTCAAGAGATTCAATATTTATTTTTGTACTGTGCTGAAATGGGGTTCGGCATTTACCATCAAGACTTGTTGAAATATTGTTATGGTTGGGTCTATTTCATGGAATTAACACATTGGAAGATGCGAGAAATAGACTATACAGACAATTACATAACTTGAAAGACTCTTGTCTATTGCAAGATTGTCCTCACAAATCTGACCATTGCCATATGCATGATGTTGTTCGTGATGTTGCTACATTAATTGCTTCAAAGGATTATGATATGCTTTTCATGAGTGATGAATGGCCAGATATGGATGCACTAAAAAGATGCAAGGCATTTTCTATTCGTGGTGGAGCTATTCATCAACTTCCAAATGAACTTGAATGTCCTGAATTAAGATTCCTTTTTGTAGATGGCAGAGATCATTTTTTACAAATCACAGACAATTTCTTTCAAGGGATGGACAAGCTCAAAGTTTTGGATTTGACGGCAATGAAATTGTCATCCCTTCCTTCATCACTTCTTCTTCTTAGAAACCTACAAACATTGTGTCTTGATGGCTGTGAGTTAGGAGACATATCTGCGATTGAAGAACTCGAGAATTTAGTAATTCTTAGTCTTCTTGATTCTAACATTTCCGCATTGCCAAGAGAAATAGGGTTGTTGGTTCATTTGCAGTTGTTCGATTTGAGCAATTATTTCAAACTTGAAGTAATTCCACCTAATGTCCTATCTAGGTTGGTGGAATTAGAAGAATTGTATATGGAAAATAGCTTTGTTCAATGGGAGACTGAAGGACTCTACACTAAAAGATCAAACAATGCTAACCTTGCTGAGCTAAAGTATACGTTACGTTTGATTACTTTGGAGATTCATATCCTAGATGCTTGCATGCTTCCGAAAGTTCTGCGGTTTGAAAAACTAGAAAGATACAACATATTGGTAGGAGATGTATGGGACTGGTCTGATAAGCATGAATGCTCAAGAACGTTAAAACTCAAGCTGAAGACAAGCTTTCAATCAGAGGTTGGAATTAAAATGTTGTTGAATAGAATAGAATGTCTTTATTTAGATGAGTTAAAGGGTATTAAGAGTGTTCTACGTGAATTAGATCGCGAAGGTTTTCAACAACTAAAGCATCTTTATATACAAAATAATGATGAGATCAAATATATCATTAGCTCTCCGATGCATATCTCGACCATTTCCTTTCCAACCTTGGAAACATTTATTCTAAAAAATATGACTGGTTTGGAAGATATTTGTCATGGCCAACTTCATTCAACATCCTTTCGTAACTTGAGAGTTGTAAAAGTGGAAAATTGTGAAAAACTAAAATTTGCCTTCCCATCATCCGTAGCAATGGGTCTTTCACAACTCCAAGAATTGCAGATAAGAGAATGCAGCATCATGGGTGCAATAGTCGAGAAAGAAGAAGGCGAAATAGAAGACACAGATATGATCTTTTTCCCTCAACTGCATCACTTGGCACTAGAGCATCTTCCAAAGCTTATAAGCTTCTTTAGAACAAAAAATTTATTCACAACTGATGCTAGAGAAATCGTTTCGGAGGGCACACTTGATTTCAACATGCCAATTCTACATGAACAGGTATGCTAATGTTTATTTTCCCAAGTAATAATTTCCCACACAGCATGAGTAAAAAATAACGCTACAAGCGGCACTCCATTTTAAGTTGGTCATTTTCCCAATTTTAAAATGGAAGAACTAAAAAGAAAAGAAAAATTTGATGGAGAAAAAAATTAAATGTTGTTGCAGGTTGTGTTCCCCAACTTGGAATCGTTGAAACTATCTTTAGTAGACTTGGAAGAGACACAACACAACCAATATTAGGCAAGGGTGTCTTGCAGATTAACAACCATGGAAGCAATGTCCAAGTTTCAAAATTTGTTAATCTTGGAGGTGCAAGGTTCTTGTATTATAACATATCTGCTATCATTCTCTATAGCTAGATTTATGGTGCATCTCAAACATCTTCACATATTGGAATGTAAGGCTATGAAAGAGGTAATAGTCACAGAAGAAATAGCAGCAGAAGAAATTACGAAGGAGGTGTTCCCTCAACTAGATGCCTAACGCTAAAAGATCTTCCAAACCTCAAAAGATTCTGCATAGGATGTAACATCCAATTTCCGCCCTTGGAGAACCTGGTGATAGACCATTGCCCTAAATTAGTGACATTTATATACAATCCTGCTAGTTCAAGCGCAACAACCATCCAGGAGATCATTCAAACAAATGTAGAGGAGAGGCCTCCAACCATTATGCAACCTCTCTTCAATGTAGAGGTAATATTTGGCTCCTTTCTTTGTTTTTTTGTTTTTTTTATAAATTGTTGGGTTTATAGAGCTTGGTTTATTCTTGTGGTGGCCTATTTGATGACCCAACAAGGATTCGTTATAGTTTTTGGGCGAACAACCTATAAATTGTGAAATTAGGGTTTCCGCCATACAACTATACATATATGTTTATTATGGACAATATGATCGTTTTGAGTATTGTAATTTTGACTCATAGTGTACTTTGGCATTCCTTAAGATAATAAAATCCTCTGAAGCGCCATACAAATATATAAACAACTTTGCCAAACTACGTAAATTTTTTTATCGTGTGATTAATTTCTGGTTTCACTTTATTTTCTTGCATCATTTTTCATGACATAAATATTGTTTTAGATCCTGGCTACTTATTAGATCCCCATTACATGAGATATTATGGTCAGGTATATTATATCATTGATATATGGGATGAACGTTGCAAGCTGCATTCCCATGTTTGAAGAGATTGGCAATTCATCGCATGGATTACCTAGAACTCATTTGGCAAAATCAAGTTGCGAAAAATTCCTTTTGCGATCTAAAAAAAAATACAAGCTAGTGGATGTGAGAATTTGAGAAGTTTCTTTCCAGCCTCTGTTGCTAGAAGTCTCACGCAATTGGAGAATCTTGAGATAATAGATTGTGGGGTGGAGGAAATTGTTGAAGGTGAAGAGGAAGAAGATGCAATAGAAAGGACGTTTGTGTTCCCTCAAGTAACTCTCCTAACTCTTAAGAGGCTACCCCAACTCAAGTGGTTTTACCTAGGAGTGCATACTTTAGAATGTCCAATGCTGAAAGAGATGTGTGTGGAAGGATGCCAAAAAGTTGAAATATTTGCTTATGGCCTTCTAAGCTTTCAAGAAACGCTTCGAGAGAGTCGGCATGAGATCTTCACTCAGCAACCCCTTTTCTTGGTTCATGAGGTAAAAAATGCTTAATTAATCTCTCGTAATTAAGGTAGAAGCTGTCTTAGAACTGATATAGTTTCTAAACCTAACTAGTTGTAATAGTTAAAGTTATTGAATTTGTGAATAGATATATGTTGCCATTACATAAAGCAAGAAAAGGTTACTCATAAATTTTGAAAATAATAAAGAACCACAAAATTGAGCAAAATTTACCTGCATCAAACTTGATAATTAATTATAATGTCATATTTTATCATAACCATACAACTTCAAATATAACTATGAAAGAAACTTATAAGCCAAATTTGTAATCCTAACATCCCCTACATCTATCTAGTGTTGTTCTATTATTTCTTGGTCACATTGTAAACTTAATGAGAAGATGGTACTACTCTTTTTGAGACATCTTATATTTATTGTGATATTTTGTACGACTATTTCCTAGCCAAAAAAATATTCAAAGTTTTGGAGCCAATCAACAAAATTTTAATACTATTTATTTTATTAAGTAGCTAAAATCTGTAATCCACTATTATCAGCTTTTGTTTTTTTAGATCTAATATGAGACAGAAGTATAGCTGGGTTTCTTAGGAAACTTGAGGAACTAGGAGGAAAAAAAATAGAGGAAATGCTTGTAGATAGATAGAGGTTTTTGAATACTCCAAACTTTTCTTAGTTTTTGGATGGGTTTTTCCAAACAGATGAGATTTTCAGTCGACAAAAATAAGAATGCTTGAGCACTCCATAACTTGGGGGTGTGTTTGCCTGAATACTAATCAAATCATCAAGAAACAGTGTGGAAAAAAGAGTTTGCTTAATGTAAAAATAGACTGAATTATCAAAAAATAATTCAGTTTCTATTTGGCATTTTATTTTTGATTCCAACACTTCAATTTCTTGTTTATTTTGATGTCATGGCTAAAAGAGATCAAAATTAATCAAATAGATGCATGCTTTGGTAGATGGGAATATATAATATGTTAAGGCATTAATTGAGATCAATTCATAGGTAGCATTCCCAAGCTTGGAGAAATTAGCAATTTCACATATGGATAAGTTGATAACCATATGGCACGACCAAGTTGCAGCGGATTCCTTTTGCAACTTTCAAAATCTACGTCAAATTTATGCCGAGGGATGTGAGAGCTTGAAAAGTTTCTTTCCAGTAGTCTCGGTGGCTACAAGTCTCACACAATTGGAGATTCTTAAGATAGTCAATTGTGGGATTGAGGAGATTGTCGCAAGAGGAGGAGATCAAGAAGCAACACCAAGGATTGTGTTCCCTTGTATGACTACAATAAATCTTGTAGGGCTGGCAAAACTCAAGTGGTTTTATCCAGGAGTGCATACTTCAAAATTTCTATCATTGAAAGATATGTGGATGGATGGATGTCAAAAAGTTGAGATATTTGCTTCAGAACATATGAGCTTTCAAGAAGCACTTGAAGAAAGTCGACAAAACAATATCTCAATTGATCAACCCCTCTTCTTGGTTGATCAAGATCAGGTAATAGCCTCAACTATTACTCTTTTAAGATATTCACATTTCATTTTGACACCTATTGGATGAATCCTACTCCAACAGGTCGCATTTCCTAGTTTGGATTTACTAAAAATCTCCCACATGGAGGACATGAAAGTTATATGGAATAACCAATTCGCAGCAGATTCCTTTTGCAAACTTCAGACAATGATAGTTGAATCTTGTGCAAATCTTAATAGCATCTTTTCTGTTTAAGATGTTTAATGTCTTCCAGAGTCTAGAGTTGTTGAATGTAGTTGTGACGCCCCCAAATCCCCACGCCCGAACACGGGGAAATCGAGACGTCCGGATGGTGACCCGGGTTGTCACCATCCTATCGACGAGTGCCGAGTGTGTGCAAAGGTAACAAATGTGCACGAAAGAACACGCAGCGGATAACGAAAGTCATAACTAAGTACCAGAATTTTTTTCTTAACGTAATACAAGCTGTTTAAAACGCACATAGATAAAATATTACAAAACACAAATACAGTTTTATACAAATATAAAACACAGCATCAACAACCCGGCGGAGCCGCATCCTCGGGCTCAGCCTCCTCCTCTTCGTCCTCTAACTCTGCACCAAAAGCTACGGAACCAAAATGGTACCGCAGGTAAGTAAAACCCAAACACTACCAGATAAAAAAACACATAAAACTCAAACAAGATGCATGAAACATGCCCAATGCACAAAGCCCATAAAACACCCGTTTTCCACACACGCCAAAAACCCATTTGGCCTCTCAAACCATTATCCAATTTTAACCGCGTGCACCATGACCTCCCCTAGGGGTCATCCGCACACCCTGGCTCCAGTGCCACACCGCAGAGTACCACCACGCATGTGACACCTAACGAGCGATGCCCAGTTCCGTGCCCCGCACGTTCGTAGCCAAGCATCCTCTAGCCCTCACCAGCAAAGGGCCACGGAGTCGGTGCGTAGGGCGATGCCCGGTTCCGCGCCCGGCGCGTTCGTAGCCAAGCAACCCCTAGCCCCCGCTCCCGTCGTCTAGCGACAACTCAGGGGACATCACTCAGTTTATTCCGCTCCCGAGTGACCAGAGGAGCTCCACCGGGATAATAACCCATCCCGGCTTGGGCTCGTGATACACACGCACCCGTAAAACCACTCACGCCAATACACAGGCTTTTCACACAAATCCACAAATACACGTGCATGCACCATGTAATGCCATAACAACGCATAATAAAATAATCCAACAATCATAAATCAAATAAACAGGCAACTCCGTCCTCCATCCATCCGACCCCCGAAACTCCTCGGACTCAGTCCGGAATCAACAACCAACAACAATAAATAATTGAATGAGCAATATATATATTAAAATTTGAAAATAGGGTTTGGAAAATACTTACAGCGCTATAAGGAAATTTTAGAAAACAAGCAGCGTTGCAAACGGCGGAAAAACAGCAACGTCACAGTGAAAATTCACTGTGGCCGTGGGTTTGAAAAACCCACTTTTGAACGGGGACAAACTAGGACACGAGATTGATAGGGTATGGTCTAGGGATGGTTGTGAAGCTATTGGAAGTGATGAACGGCCGTGGGTGGCGGCGGAATCGCGGGAAAATGGCCGGTGGTCGTTGGAGCTGTTCCGGTGGTCGTTGGAGGCCGGAAATGGGTGGGTTAGGACGGCAAGGAGTCGGTGATGAAGTGGTGAAGAAGTGGTGGCCGGAGGTGGAGCGACGGCAGCGGATCGGAGCAAAATCCGTGCGCCCTTCTTGGAGCTTTTCCGGCCAAACGGCCGGCCGGTTGGGGGTGGGCTTTGGAGGGGTGGTGCGCCGGAGGGAGGGGAAGAAAATGGGACCGGTGGGTGGCCGAGTGGTGGCCGGACGGCGGTGGGCCGGTAGAGAGAAGGTGTTCGGCGTGAGGGAGAGGGAGGAGAGAGAGAGAGAGCTCGGGGGGGGACCGATCGGGGAGAGAGAAGAGAGAAAAAAGAAAAAAGAAAAAGAAGAAAAAAAAAGAAAAAGAAAGGAAAAAGAAAAGAAGAAGGAAAAAGAAAGAGGAAAAAGAAAAAAGAAAGGAAAAAAAAGAAAAGAGATGTAGGGAAAAGGGGAGATCTAATCCTCATCCGGAAAACAAAACTAAACTGCCAAAAAGAGATTAAAAACCACAAAACAACTAAAAGAAATAAAACACAACATCAAATAAATTAAAAACTAAATTTAAAACGCAAATAAATTAAAATAAATAACTAATATATTAATTAAAATAAAAACAACCATTTAAGCGAAAATACACTTAAAAGCGGGTCATCACAGTAGTTGGCTGCGGTTCCCTAAAACAAGTGTTTGACCTACACGGGCCAAGTTTTCAAGAAACAAGTGTTGTAACAGTCGCTCAATTGAAGAAATTATATTTAAGTGATCTGCCAAAGTTGAAGCACATATCAAATAAGGATCCCTGTGATATTTTGAGTCTTCAAAATCTATGTGATGTACATGCCAACGGGTGTGAGAGCATGGAATGTCTCTTTCCAGCTTCCATGGCTAGAACTCTCACGGAATTAGAATCTCTTGAGGTAATTGACTGCGGGGTTGAGGTCATTGTTGAGAAGGAAGAAGTAGAAGGGAGACTTGTGTTCCCTAAACTAACTTCTTCGGCACTTGGGGTATTACAAAAACTCAAGTGGATTTCCCCTGGGGCACATAATTTAAAATGGCCAGAGTTGAAAGAATTGAAAGTGTGGGGATGTGACCAAGTTAGCATATTTGCTTCTAAATTCTCGAGATTTCAAGAAACAAGTCAACAGTATCTACTTGAGAGTTCAATTCAACATCCTTTTTTCTTGGCTGAAGAGGTAAGATGCCATTCAAGTAACTCTTTGAAATAACACGAGTCATATTGTATTCTTCCCTCTCTCTTGAGAAAAATAGTTTCGTAAGACACAGTTCTCTAGAAAATTTGATGCTAACTCCGATTTTTTTTTTTTTTTTATAGGGTACATTCCCGAAATTGGAGGCTTTGAAATTGGACCTTCATGACCTAACCACACAGTGTGACCAGTTTTTGATAGAGTCCTTCTGCAACTTAAAATTTCTGGAGGTGCAATGCAACCATGATACATCAGCTATTTTTCCATCTAATTTACTAAAAAGATTACAAAATCTAGAGAAACTTGTTGTGAGCTATAATTCCTGGCAAGAAATATTCCAGTATGAAGAATTTATTGGCCCTAGAAAGCATGCCAGGTTACTCCCACGACTAAAAGAGCTCATTGTGTCTAAAGCACAAATGTTGACACATTTGTGGAAAGAAGATATCCAGGAATCTCTAGCTTTTCACAAGGTACTGGAAATTCTAGTCGTGTCTGAATGTCACAAATTGAAAAGTTTAGTGCCATCCTTGATATGTTTCCCCAATTTGACAGATCTTGAGATATTGGGTTGTAATGGATTGATCAATTTAATAACATGCCCAACAGCCAAAAGCCTGGTGCAGCTCAGAAAAATGAGTGTAAGCTCATGCAAAGGAATAACAGAAATTGTTGCAAAAGGGGATGATCAAGCCAAAGTGGTAATTACATTCAGCAAATTGACTTGCTTAAAATTTGATTGCTTACCAAACTTCACAAGCTTTTGCTCAGGAAGTTATTCTACTATGTTCCCATATTTGTTAGAAGTAATTGTAGGAGAATGCCCTAAGATGAAAACTTTTTGTCACGGAGTCCTAAGCACACCAAAGCTAGAAAGGGTACAAGCAACAAGAGGAGAGAAATCACATACCCACCATTAGAAGCATGACCTGAATACCACCATATATTCGCTTTGGGAGGACAAACTAGCTTGATAGCCAGTAAGAAAGGCAAGTATATTATTTTGCATGTTTCATACTTTCAGCATCACTAATTTGATTTGTAATTCATAATCCTTCTGTCATGGTAAAAATATTGTAATATTCTGAATTAATTGCACCCTTTTAGTAAATTAAGCATCAAACCTAAATTTGTATATTTATTCCACTTTCTGTGGAAATCAACAAAATTAATAATTACATGGAGGATTTGAAATTTTCCTTTTATTTTCTAAGGAAAATGCTTGGCCATTGATACATTTTCTCCATTTTTTTTTTTTAACTTGATGATTAGAAAAATAATTTTTAATGATGTTGTGAATTGTTTTTAAAATATTTAAGAATATATATATATATATACCAAATGACTTTATCAGGTGTCTCGGGCTACACCCCTCAGTGGGTGTAGAACTGCCCTTTTTCTAAATAGATATTATTTAAACAATTAATTATCCTTGAAGATTAAATATATGTATATAATATATATATATATATATATATATATATCGAACTGGAGTTAACCAGGCCTTGTATTTCATTGTATGTAGTTAGAATGAAACATTTTCATTTGCTTGGGAAGTTCAACTATTCATTATATCACCTAGTCATAGAATATGTAATGCAGGGGCGAAACTACTAAATTAAATTTTCAGAATCGGATAAAAATTAAATTTTGAAATGCTTTTTTATAAGGTGGACTATTTAAAAGTTAGTACATATTTAGCCCTCCTAATTTTTTTTTTGAACTCCCCCTCCCCCAACCCCAACCGCCATGCAGATTTCATGGATTCCAACACTTCAATTTCTTGTTAATTTTGATGTCATGCATGGCTAAAAGAGATCAAAATTAATCAAATAGATGCTTTGATGGATAAGAACATATAATATGTTAACACATTAATTGGGATGAATTCACAGGTAGCATTCCCAAGCTTGGAGAAATTAGCAATTTCACATATAGATAACTTAATAACCATATGGCACGACCAAGTTGCAGCGGATCCTTTTGCAATATTCAATTACTTGAGGTTACATTTTGTGAGAGCTTGAAAAGCGTCTTTCCAACAGTCTTAGTGGCTACAAATCTCAAGCAATTGGAGGATCTTCATATAGTCAATTGTGGGATTGAGGAGATTGTCGGGCAAGAGGATGAGATCAAGAGGCAACACCAAGGTTTGTGTTCCCTTGTATGACAAATCTAAATCTTCAAGGGCTAGCAAAACTCAAGTGGTTTTATCCAGGAGTGCATACTTCAAAATGGCCATTATTGAAAACGATATGTGTAGATGGATGTCAAAAAGTTGAGATATTTGCTTCAGAATTCATGAGCTTTCAAGAGGCACTTGAAGAAAGTTGACAAAGCAAGATCTCAAGTGACCAACCCCTTTTCTTGGTTGATCAAGATCAGGTAATAGCCTCAACTAGTACTCTTTTAAGATGTTCACATTTTGAGTACAAGATGTAACTAGAATGATAAAAAATGTGAGAACTGATTATAAACTTTGAAATCTTTGGCCATTTTAACTTGGCATGTTATATATATTAAGTTATGTGAAGTTATGATGCATGCTTAGATTTGTCACTTTTTTTACTCCTATTGGATGAATTCTACTCCAACAGGTTGCATTCCCTAATTTGGATAATACTGATAATCACACACATGGATGACATGAAAGTTATATGGAATACCCAATTCGTAGCATATTCCTTTTTCAAACTTCAGAACATGGGTGTTGAATCTTGTGCAAATCTTAATAGCATCTTTCTGTTTAAGATGTTTAAAGTCTTCCAGAGTTTGGAGTTGGTGAATGTAGTCCGTTGCGGTTCTCTAAAACAAGTGTTTGACCTACAAGGGCCAAGTTTTCAAGAAACAAGTGTTGTAACAGTCACGCAATTGAAACACTTATATTTGGATCATCTGCCAAAGCTGATGCACATATCAAATAAGGATCCTCGTGATATTTGGAGCTTTCAAAATCTATGTGATGTACGTGTCGTCGGGTGCGAGAGCATGGAATGTCTATTTCCAACCTTCATGGTCAAAACTCTCACGGAATTGGAATCTCTTGTGGTAATTGGTTACGGGATTGAGGTCATTGTTGAGAAGGAAGAAGCAGAAGGTAGACTTGTGTTCCCTAAACTAACTTCTGTGGCACTCAGGGCATTGCAAAAACTCAAGTGGATTTCCCCGGGGCATATAATTTAGAATTGCTAGTGTTGAAATAATTGAGAGCATGGGGATGTGACCGAGTTAGCATATTTGCTTCTAAATTCTCAAGATTTCAAGAAAACAAGTCAACAGTGTCTATTTGAGAGTTTCATTCAACATCCTCTTTTCTTGGTTGAAGAGGTCAGATGCCAATCAATTAACTCTTTGTAATAGCACGAGTCATATTGTATTCTTCCCTCTCTTGAGAAAAATAGTTCCGTAATACACATTTCTCGAGAAAATTGAATGCTAACTTTGATTCTTTTATAAGGTACATTCCCAAAATTGTAGGTCTTGACATCGGATCTTGATGACATGACAACATGACGTGACCAATTTTTTATAGTCCTTCTGCAACTTAAAAGTTCTAGAGGTGCAATGCAATTCCATGATACATTAGGTATTTTTCCATCTAATTTACTAAAAAAGATTATAGAATCTGAAGAAACTTGTTGTGAGCTGTAATTCTTGGCAAGAAATATTCTCGTATGAAGAATTTATTGGCCCAGGAAAGCATACCAAGTGATTCCTAAGACTAAAAGAGCTTAGGGTGTCTGACGCACCAATGCTAACACATTTGTTGAAAGAAGATGTCCAGGAATCTCTAGTTTTTCATAAAGTACTCGAAATTCTAGCAGTATTAGAATGTCACAAATTAAATTATAGTAGTGTTAGAATCTCTAGGTTAGTGCCATCCACAATTTGAAACATCTTGAGATATTGAGTTGTAATGGATTAATCAATTTAATAGCATACCCAACAGCCAAAAGCTTGGTGCAACTCAGAAAAATGAGTGTAAGCTCATGCAAAGGAATAATAGAAATTGTGGTGAAGGGGGATGATCAAGCCAAAGTGAAGATTACATTCAGCAAATTGACTTGCTTAAAATTTAAATGATTACCCAACTTCACAAGCTTTTGCTCGGGAAGTTATTCTATTATGTTTTCATATTTGAAAGAAGTAATTGTAGTAGAATGCCCTGGGATGAAAACTTTCTGTCACGGAGTCTTAAGCACACCGAAGCTAGAAAGTGTCCAAGCAACAACAAGAGGAGAGAAATCACATATTTGGAAGCATGACCTAAATACCACCATACATTCGCTTTGAGAGGACAAACCAGTTTGATAGCCAGTAGTCTATTTAAAGAAAGGCAAGTATATTATTTTACACGTTTCATATTTTCAGCACCACTAATTTGATTTCTAATTCATAATCCTCTCACAACATGTCATGATAAAAATATTGTAATATTCTGAATTTGGACACTTTTAGTAAAGAGAATTGCTACTCTTCCAGATGGAGGATCCCGACAGGGTTTTATTTATTTTTATTTAATGATTAAGGAAATGTTTTTTTAATAATGTTGTGAATTTTTTTAAAAATAATATTTAGAAGCATTAAAAAAATACATGAAAAAAAAATTTACTATGTCGGGATCCCAATCAGGATCCCCACATGTGACTGTAAAGCCACTATAGTAAATTAAGCAGCAAATGTAAATTTGTATCTTTTTTCTACTTTTTGAGGAAATCAACGAAATTAATAATTATAGAGAGAATTTGGAATTTGGATACTTGGGGCATGGGAGCCGGTGCACCTATTAGTCCTCTAATCTTTTGGCTCACTGGAACACTTTTTTTATAAGGAAAATGATTGAGCCATCGATACATTTTCTCAATTTATTTTTTTTAACTTAGTGATTAAAAAAATATTTTTTAATGATGTTGTTAATTTTTTTTTAAAATCAAGAATATATATAATAAAGAAACCAAATAACCTTAGAGAATGTCTTAAGGTACACTCTCGTTGGGTGTAGAACAACCATTTTTCTAAATAGATATTATTTAAACAATTAATTATTCTTGAAGATTAAATATATATATATATATATATAATTTTTTACTTTTTTATATTTTAATTTTATTGCAAAAAGATTCCTGCATGAATATAACATTTGGTGTCCTAGGTGAAATTCTTTCAAATGCGCAAATTTTGTAACAATTTATTTTGTAATATTCATTTTTGCAAGTATTCCCTCTATATATATATCAAACTGGAGTTAACCAGGCCTTGTATTTCATTGTATGTAGTTAGAATGAAATATTTTCATATGATTGGGAAGTTCAACCATTCGTTACATCACCTAGTCATCGAACATGTGTAATGCAAGGGTGGAACTACTAAATTAAATTTTCAAAATCGGATAAAAATTAAATTTTGAAATGCTTTTTTTATAAGATGGACTATATAAAAAGTTTGGTGAGTTTGTAAATTTCCCTAACATTGCTAACAAAGCGGCCTTCAACTAATGAGAAAAAAAAAATGGTTTGGAAATGTGATTTCAAGGTTGCTGCCACTACTTGAGCCTACAGGCAATTTTAGGCAAATTAGATCTTATAAAGTGTAGTTAATCCTTTAAAGAATGCTAGAAATAGTTTTAGATTGATAAGTCTTTGCAGCTTATTTGAAATTGATTGTATGTGTCCTACCTTTTTTAAAAATAATTGTACAGAATTTACATACGCTAGAAATCATTTACCATTCTCGAACAGGTTCAGAGTGGATATCATGTGATCGGGAACTCTTATAATCTTATTTATAAGCGTTATGAGAATGCTTATCAACTAGAAATAATCCATACTATTGAGATACAAAATATCCCATTGAGATATATTTTGATAAATAGTTGCTAAAAATAATTTATCTATTGAATATGAATTTAAATTTCTGAGAAAATATATTCTTTTAGTCTATTGTGCATTTTCTTGGATTTAACACGGTTATAATTTTTTACAACTTTTTTTTTATAAACTCAAAGTTTCAAAATCAATTGCAAGAAACTTTAGGTTATAATTAATTGGTGTTGATCGGTGCTAAATCGCTTCTAAAATAACTTTAAGGTTATGTTTGGGAAATATGAATTGTTCTCAAATATTTTTGAAAAAGCAGTGGTTCTACCCAACACTACACCTAGAGGGGGGTGAATAGGTGTAATCTAATTTTTATGGCTTTTTGAATATTAGACAAACAAGCAGTTAATAAATGAATCAAATAACACAAATAATCAACACATGATTTTGATTACGGAGTGGAAACTCATTTGAAGAACATCTTCAAAATCTAAAACCACTCCGGGTGTAAGACACCACCTCAAATCCACTATAGAAATTTTAGTTTGTTACAACCAATTTAGAGACACTCACAAAACCTTTGTAGTAGCTAAACTTGGCTTGCAACACCACGAGTGACCCACTCGATCTCTACACGCATGTAGTGTCGGAACTCCGACCTTCCTATAGCTTCCCATGAGAACCTCTCGATCTCTGCATCAACGGCAGCTCCGGACTCTTCTGGCCAACAAAAATGTCCACTTCAATGGACTCAAGTAAGAGTTGATTTTGAATGAGTTGTGATGGAGAAATGTTTATCCAAGAGAGAATCAAACAAATGGGGGAGAGTTTGCTCTAAGAAGTTCTTGGAGGCCCTTAGGGTTTTTGCTCTGATTCTCCACACCCAGAACAGAAGTTAACATGTTCTATTTATAGTTCCCATCAAATGAGGCGTTCAAAACCCTAGTGATCTGGAACATTGGCTCGAGCGAAGTGTTGAGCGAAGGTCGAGCGAAACAATCTGCCAAAGTTCGCTCGAGCGACCTGTCGAGCGAGTATCGAGCGGTCGACTCTACCTGAGTTTGCTCGAGCGAGGGTCGAGCGACACACTTTGCCTGGGTTCGCTCGAGCTCAGTGTCGAGCGAGGGTCTAGCGGTTGAATCTGCCTGAGTTCGCTTGAGCTGTATGTCGAGCGAAGGTCGAGCGGTTGAATCTACCTGAGTTCGCTCGAGCGCTCCGTCTAGCGAATGTCGAGCGGTGCAATCTGCCTGAGTTCGCTCGAGCGCTCCGTCGAGCGAGGGTTGAGCGAAGTCGCCTTCTTTGACCAATCTTCAAGCCTTTCCGCAACAACACTTGTTACAACACTATTTTACACAGGTTTTCACAAGAATATACCAATACGCTCATTTTTCCCTCAACAATCTCCCCCTTTGGCATTTCTGTGACAAAACCTCTAACCTATACATATGACTTAATCCTAGCACACCCAACTAGATCCACATTCTTGAACATGTTGAAATATTTCTGCACACGCTTAGCAAACAGTTAAACATACCCATTCACATATGCACAAAAACATATTTGCAATTCCCAAATCATAATTCATGAACAATCATATCAAGAAAAGAAATATTTCATTAAGCAACAAATCAGAGATTGAGTTCAAAGAAACATTAGTCAAACAACAGCAGCTAACAAGAGATATAATTCAACAGACATAACCAAAAGCTGATGTTCCCCCAAAAAAAAATGTTAGTACAAGTAACACTCCCCCTGAGTTAATACTAATGTACTACTCCCCCTCAACAATATCTCCCCCTTTTTGTCACAAGAGGCCAAGGGTCTCAATCATCACCATCGGCATCCTCATCATCTTCATTGAGTTGACTCTCAATGTCGTTGAAGCGTTGAGTCACAAGTTGTTGCAGGTTATCAACTTTCACCTCAAGGCTGTCGAACCGGGCGTCAAGACGAGCTAGATACTCAAGTACCTGCTGAAGACTGGGCTCCGACGAACCGGGGGCTGAGGAAGATGGCTGAGAGCTGGATGGGGCCGAAGTAAACGGCTGAGAACTAAATGGTCGGGAGCTCGAAGGCTGAGAGGAGCGGGAGGATGCTCAACACGGAGAGGGTGTGGAGTTGTGTGAGCACGACTCAGCTGGACGGTCCTACGACCAATAGGAGCCTTAAGTGCAATTCTAGGCTCCTGAGGATGGAAAGCAACAGATTGGGAGAGAGCTAGTCAGGTGATTAAGCATGGTAAGGGCAAACCAGTCCGTGTTTTGGAGGACCGATATGCCTCAACAATAACCCGACACAAAAGACTTCCTAGATCAATGGAGACACCATTGATCAAGGCATACAGCCGAAGGGCTCGGTCAAGACCCACATCACTATTATGACCAGTAGGATCTAAGTTCGTAAGAACAATCCTACTGAGAATGAGGTGATCAGGGGTAAAACGAGCAGTTGAAATAGGGGTTGTCCCTTCCCAACTACTAGGTCGACCACAAAGACAACTAGCAATGACTTGTGGACTGGGAGGAGATGTCCCTGAGTAGGGAAACTCAGGATAGGACACACGAGGGGCATTTAGCAGAGTCGCTATCATGCCCGGAGTTACTCGAAAAACAACGTTCCTGAGACTGACTTCAAACGAGTCGTCAACAAACACGTCATGAATATTGGAGTAAAACTCCCTAACCAACTCCACAAAAGGAGTGGGATGACCAGTGGTCAATGCCTGCCACTGACGAGACTCAAAAATGCAGGGAATTATAGTCTCGGTAAGCTCACCTAAGACCACTTTACGCTCGACTATAGGAGTATGATGCGAGAAGTTCTGAGAATATAACTCCTGAGCTCTGGCACTATGGAAGTGAGCTTGAGCGGGTGCAGGGGGTTTTGGCGAGGACGAACTCGTCGAGACATGGTTTCAGCTGTAGACAGAGTCAATGACGTTAGACAAGGATAAGGCAATGTGAAGACGTGATGAATGCATGCATGCTGACACAACAATGCCACCCGACAATGTAAGACTTGGTGCATGCCCTATGCCGCTCTTCATTTTGCAAAACAATGATAAATGCCTAGTCCAACTCATGTGCATGATCCACATGCATGCTAATGCCAACCCATGTGCATGACTCCTATGCAATGACAACCCACATGCAAAGCCATTTGCAAGCCAATGCCACAATCTAAACCAAAATACCTTCAAACCCAATTCAATCCTAATTAAACGATGTCCCAAACCTAGAATAGACATAAAATAGATATGGGGACAATGCTATGCCAATGCATGATGAAAAAGAGAATACAAACTTCATTTAGGCATTTTATCGAGCACTTGGAGTGCATCCAAGTGGGAAACTCGGGCATAAGCCCATGGGAGTTCCAAAAACTGTCTAAATACACTCAAAAACCAACAATGGCTACACAATAGCCTCAATAAACCAAAAGAAACGGAACAATTTCAAGAAAAACCTTTAAAAACCCCCAATCCGAACACCATATTCAAACTACACGGAAATACCCAAAATAAAATCACCAAATCATGAAAATACACAAGAGAAAGGGCTTTACCTTGATTTGGAGATGATTTCGGAAGTAAAACACTCGATTAAACAAAGAAATTGGAGAAAAGTGGAAGAAAATCGCACGGGAGGGAGAAAAGAGCACGAAACAGAGCAGTCTGCTCGAGCGGCTCGAGCGGTGCTCGAGTTTTATAACAGTCGTTCGCTCAAGTGAACTTAAAACCCTCGAGCGGCTATCGAGCAGGTTTCGCTCGAGCGAAGTCGAGCAAGGGTCGAGCGAGACCACCAGAAAATCACATTTTGCCCAGTTTTGAAGTACACAACACTCACATGACTTGGACAAATATTGGGAATGTCAATTTTCACACCAAGAGTACATATCAAATGTAGAAGAGCATCATATTTCCATAAAACATGCAGTTAAAAACAAAGTATCACAAGTAATATAGACGTGCGTGTTTAAAGCGATCCTTACTCAATCAAGAAATTTCAACCGTAAGGCGTGAGCGGGGTTGGGCTGAACATGAAACCATAAGTGCTTGGGAAGCTCATTCAAGATACAGAAAGTCAAACCCAATGCTGCTAGGACCTGAATCTTTCTGTTTAAATACTTGTTTTAGTATGTTCAAGAAAACAGAAAACTTATTCTGTTTTTCACCACTTTTTTTTTTCACAAACGAACCATGATGAGGTCATCTAGCCCGTGGTCAATTCTGTATGAAGATAGAGCTTCCTACCACTTTTGATTGCCTCCCCAATAAACTCACAAGTGGTGAAATGTCAATTGACTGAGTTTGGAGTGAAGTGTGTGATGCCAGTCACAGATTACACGAGATACTCATGTTCCAAACCTTTGTAAAATATAGGTATATTATACAAATCTCAAAAGATACATGCACCTAGATTTTAGAATTAACAACCCCACTATTATATAGCACAATCATGGAGTGCATGTAGGGGCAGCAATCAAAGACAATAAAACTAAACAACTAACATACGCAACCCAAACATCAACAACAAAAAAAAAAATGAAAGTGCATGAAAAACATGTAATGCATGTTATGCATGTTTCAGGACTTATGTCAAAGCACAAATCCCAATAGCCTTTCTAAGAAGTTCAAAACGAAGCTTATCCAAGGGTTTTGTAAAAAGGTCGGCTAGTTGATGTTCGGTGGGAACATACTCAAGAGTCACAACCTTTGTTTCCACAAGCTCCCGAATGAGATGGTGCCTAATGTCAATGTGCTTGGTCCTAGAGTGTTGGACAGGATTTTTTGAAATGTTAATAGCACCGGTATTGTCACAATAGACGCTCATCACACCTTGGGCAATGCCATAGTCACATAGCATTTGCTTCATCCACAACAATTGCGTGTAACAACTCCCTGTAGCAATGTATTCAGCCTCAGCCGTGGACATGGAAATTGAGTTTTGTTTCTTACTCATCCAGGCTACCAAATTCGTCCCAACATAGAAACACCCACCAGAGGTGCTTTTCCTATCATCTGCATTACCTGCCTAATTAGCATCTGAATAGCCTGCAAGTTCAGTGTTAGAGTCTCTAGAATACCAAATCCCATAGTTAATAGTCTCATTCACATAACGAAGTATGCGTTTGATAGCTATCAAATGTGATTCTTTTGGATTGGCTTGAAATCTAGCACACACCCCAACACTAAAGGCAATGTCTGGTCTACTTGCAGTGAGATACAGCAAACTCCCAATCATGCTCCTATACAAGGATTGCACAACATCCTTGCCTGACAAATCAGTGCTTAGCTTAACACTAGTGCTCATGGGAGTTCTAGCATGGCTCTTGCAATCTAATCCAAATTTTGTGATAAGATCTTTTGCATATTTGGATTGAGATATGAATAACCCATCATTCAACTGTTTTACCTGGAGTCCCAAGAAAAAGGTTAGTTCACCTACCATGCTCATCTCAAATTCATTCTTCATCTCATCAGCAAACTCAAGAGCCAGAGTGTTAGTGGAAGATCCAAAAACAATGTCATCCACATAGATTTGAGCAACTGTTACGTCTTCTCCAGCTTTTCTGATGAATAATGTCCTATCCACACTTCCTCTCAAAAACTTGTGGTTTTCCAAATAGGAAGTTAGTCTTTCATACCAAGCTCTAGCAGCCTGTTTTAGGCCATAAAGAGCTTTCTTCAGCCTGTAGACATGACTAGGATATTTTGGATCCTTGAAACCCTTTGGTTGTTCAACATATACTTCTTCTTGAAGAATTCCATTCAGAAAAGCACTCTTGACATCCATTTGATAGAGCTTGAAGCACATATGACAAGCGATGCTCAACAAAATTCGAATTGACTCAAGTCTGGCAACCGGAGCGAAAGTCTCATCGAAGTCTATACCCTCCATCTGGGCATACCCTTGAGCAACCAGTCTTGCTTTATTTCGCACAATGATTCCATTACAGCCTTGGTACCGTCATGGGTAATCTCAAGAATATCCCAAGCTTCCTTGCAATTTTGACACATTGATATCCGTTTGAATTCTTCCTGGGATACAGCCATAAAGATCGCATTAAGCCCTTTGCTATTCCAACCGCACTCACTTATTTCATCCCTAGAGTAATTTTCTACACTTTTGGGAGTTCGTACTCCATCAACAAGAACCTCTGGTTCTGTCCACCCATTTGTGATGGAAACCCATACTCGTTCATCCACAGATTTCAAGAATGCTCTCATTCTCACTTTCCAATAAGCATAGTTGTTTCCATCAAAATATGGTGGAGATGTGAGTGATTGAGACCTATCCATTTAAACCACTACAGCAGGATCACACTCAGGAACTAAAACCTAGCAGAGTGAACCCGCTCTGATACCAATTGAAAAAGCAGTGGTTCTACCCAACACTACACCTAGAGGGGGGGTGAATAGGTGTAATCTAATTTTTATGGCTTTTTGAATATTAGACAAACAAGCAGTTAATAAATGAATCAAATAACATAAATAATCAACACATGATTTTGATGATGGAGTGGAAACTCATTTGAAGAACATCTTCAAAATCTAAAACCACTCCGGGTGTAAGACACCACCTCAAATCCACTATAGAAATTTTAGTTTGTTACAACCAATTTAGAGACACTCACAAAACCTTTGTAGTAGCTAAACTTGGCTTGCAACACCACGAGTGACCCACTCGATCTCTACACGCATGTAGTGTCGGAACTCCAACCTTCCTATAGCTTCCAAAAGAACCTCTCGATCTCTGCATCAACGGCAGCTCCGGACTCTTCCGGCCAACAAAAATGTCCACTTCAATGGACTCAAGTAAGAGTTGATTTTGAATGAGTTGTGGTGGAGAAATGTTTATCCAAGAGAGAATCAAACAAATGGGGGAGAGTTTGCTCTAAGAAGTTCTTGGAGGCCCTTAGGGTTTTTGCTCTGATTCTCCACACGCAAAACAGAAGTTAACCTGTTCTATTTATAGTTCCCATCAAATGAGGCATTCAAAACCCTAGTGATCTGGAACATTGGCTCGAGCGAAGGTTGAGCAAAACAATCTGCCAAAGTTTGCTCGAGCTCAGTGTCCAGCGAGGGTCGAGCGACACACTCTGCCTGGGTTCGCTCGAGCTCAGTGTCGAGTGAGGGTCGAGCGGTTGAATCTGCCTGAATTCGCTCGAGCTGTATGTCGAGCGAAGGTCGAGCGGTTGAATCTGCCTGAGTTCGCTCGAGCGCTCTGTCAAGCGAATGTCGAGCGGTGCAATCTGCCTGAGTTCACTCGAGCGCTCCGTCGAGTGAGGGTCAAGCGAAGTCGCCTTCTTTGACCAATCTTCAAGCCTTTCCGCAACAACACTTGTTACAACACTATTTTACACAGGTTTTCACAAGAATATGCCAATACGCTCATTTTTCCCTCAACAATTTTCAAACTATTTTACTTCTATCAAAAACTTTTATTCAAATATTTGTATCCAAAGTGATGCGAGCTCATCCTAGCTGGCATGGAAATTAGATCATCCTAGTTGGCATGGAAATCTGGTCTCATTCCACGTCTAGCTTTGAAAAAGTTGTTTGCCTTACGCCAATTAAGACAAAGTAGCTAGTGGTCTGTCAATCCCTTTTATCTTTTCTTTCCAAATTTCCTTTGTAAGAGCATTAGGATTGCCTTTCTCGATTGGTTTTCATTTTTTTCAAAATTTATTTTCTTTACTCGAATTTGGAATTTTAAATAAGAATATGATTAAATAATAAGGGTAATGCTAAGCCCACCGAAAAAAGCCATCGAAAGTTCTTATTACACGCGCAAATTCTTCTTTTCAAAATCTTTTTAAACGATCTTAAACAGTTTTAAAAAAATTTACAAACTCAATAAACAATATTTCCTTAAAAATTAACTAAAAAATTTAATCAATGAGTTTTGTTTGTGGCTTGACTCGATAGAAATATCATTTCCCAAGTAATAAAAGATATATAGCAGTTTTTTTTCAAAAAAAATAAACATATATAGAGTAATTGGATCACTATCCTAACCTCTTATCCTATATTTCTTTTAAGAAATTTTCAAAACTGATTTTTCTTATGAATATCATTTCCTTAAATTAAAAGGTAACTTTCATTACGCTAAAATGTATGTACTCATGTTTTTCTATCATTATTGACCCGAATATAAAGAAGAATTTTAAAAATTTAGCAAAATTCAAAATTGCCAATGTGAATAAGAAGTTTCGCATGATTATTTCTTAGAATTTGTTAACAGCAGCAATGATATATTCTGCCGATCAACACCATCCAAGTGGCAAGTGTAACGTTATGCAAGCAGAATTAGCTTAGTGCTTAAGCATGAAGATCTACTGATTTTATTTGGAGCACTTAGAAGTTGAATTTTACGAAACAAATTGTACCACTAGGTTCGTATGATTATTTATAAGTGAATAATAACACTTGATGTAACACTCAATTCAGTCGATTGTCAAATCACTTTGTAGACTATCCAAAATCAATCTTGGCAAAATCATAGCCATATTTGGTGAACAGTGTACTAAACACTAAAAAGAACCATGAGATGTAAATGTGAAGGAATGAAAGAAAAATCAAGCATTCTAATCATGCCATCTAAGCTGAATCTGAAGAGATATGTGCAAATCTAGGTCCTAAAAGATTACACGTTGGTCCTGATCCATGTGTAAGTTAAAATTAACGCACTACTTATGGTGGGTCTCATGACGCACTTATTTATTTAAGGGCGTGTGGAAGGCCCTATGGCAGATGAGAGTGCCTCATAGAATAAAAATTTTCACATGGAGAGCATGTAAGGAGAGCTTACCTACAAGATGCAATCTGAAGAAGAGAAAGGTGTTGGTGGATCATTGTTGTCAATTCTGTTTTCAAGAACCTGAGGATGCTTCACATGCTTTAGTTTCCTGTCAGCAACTAGTAGAATGCTGGAAGATATCCCCACTAGCCCCATATGTCAAGGACATAATGAGTTGTAAGAGTTTTATGGAGATTACCTCATAGATAAATGAAAGAGGCAAAAAAGAGGAGCTGGAAGCCTTTGTGATGATGGCATGGAGTTTTTGGTATTGAAGGAATTAGCATGTACATGAGGGCAAGATAACAGCTACCGAGCAGTGTTTAGAGCAGGCCTTATCATTGCTGAAGGTACATCAGAATATGAAGACGAAACCTGAGAAGAACCAAACTTGCACACTTGGATGGGCAAAAACACTACCAAAAGTGTTGAAGATAAATGTGGCTGGAGCTATTCTCCCAGATCAGTACAGAGCAGGGGTGGGAATTATACTCAGGGATGAAACATGTGAAGTATTACTAGCTGCTAGTAAAAAGGAAAATGAAGTTAATGACCCGATAGAAGTAGAGTTGCTGGCTATGGTGTGTGGTCTACAGTTGTGCCTCCCCTTGGGCATTGAGGAACTCATATTAGAAAGTGATTCATTAGCAATGGTAACACAGCTGCAACGTGGTGAAGAGGCCTGGCCTCTGTTGGGGAACATTATAAAAGAAGTTAAAATGCTAATGGCTAGGTTCAGTAGCTGTTCAATCCAATATGTTGGCAGAATGGGGAATGCAGCAGTTCAGAGGCTGGGTCGATATGCGTGGCATATACAAGACAATGCAATGTAGTGGAATTCTTGTCCTGAGTTTTTAACGCAAATTGTATGGGTGAATAAATTTGTAACTGTTTGATTTATCAATGAAGAGTATTTATTTTATTAAAAGAAAATTATTTATAGACTATGAAAATCATTCGATCTGGCACATTCATAATGACTGCATATTCTTGTAGAGAAATGGTAGAGATCATCAAAGTCATGGATTCTTAAAATTTTGTCCTTGTAAAAAAGTAGGATATATATCTTTATATATGAAAAATTATAGAAAAAGAAATTAGATATTACTTTTCTCAGCTGTTTTTTTTTTCCCTAGTCATTTTTAATATTCCCAAGTACTTTTGGCACATGCAAAAATTTTTGGCTTAACCCAACCCAACTCAAACATTTTTGGAAGAACATAATTTTTCTAAACTATGTTGGAGGCCAGATTTTCTTCGACCCGTTTTAATTTAGAAATGACAAAAGTCTATTAAGCATGTAATTAGTATACCTTTTTTTAATAATCAAAGCTAAAATTGACATGTGCCAGCCCCTTAATTAAAAAAAAAAATACATGTATTTCTTATATACTCACAAGACACATGACAATTTGTCCATATTTGTTAAGAAGATTTTCCCAACCCTTGGATTTAAAGAAAAACATTTTTCCTATTTAAAACAAAAACCTCTAATAAGTCCAGATGAGCAATATTGAATGGAATGCAAGGATCAATTAAAATAAGAAAATTGCTATTTAAGAAAGAAGATTATTAACATATGGCAGAACCAATTTGCAAAACATTCCTTTTGCAATCTACAAATAATAAAAGTTGAATTTTGTGAAAATCTTGTGAACATCTTTCAACCTGATATGCTAACAAGATTCCAGAGTGTAGAGGAACTTATTGTAACTAGTTGCAGTTCACTACAAGAAGTATTTGAACTACAAGAGCTAAATGTTAATGAAAATCATTCTGTAACAACCATACCGCTTAAAGACTTGTGGTTGGCTCGTCTTCCACAAATGAAGCATGTATAAAGTAAAGACCCCAAAGCAGTTTTTAACTTTAAAAATCTAAAACGAATACAGGCTAGTGGATGTGAGAATCTGAGAAGTTTCTTTCCAGCCTCTGTTGCTAGAAGTCTCGTGCAATTGAAGCATCTTACGATTATAGATTGTGGGGTGGAGAAAATTGTTGAAGGTGAAGGGAGAGAAGATGCAATAGAAAGGTTTGTGTTCTCTCAAGTATCTCTCCTAACTCTTAAGAGGCTACCGAGACTCAAGTGATTAAACCCAGGATTGCATACTTTAGAATGTCCAATGCTGAAAAAGATGTGGGTGGAAGGATGCCAAAAAGTTGACATATTTACTTATGGACTTCTGAGCTTTCAAGAAACACTTTGAGAGAGCCAGCATGAGATCTCCACTCAGCAACCCCTTTTCTTGGTGCATGAGGTAAAAGTGGCTTAATTAATCTCTAGTAATTAATGTAGAAGTTCTAGAACTAACATTGTTTCTAAACGTAACTAGTTGTAATAGTTAAAGTTAACGTAGTTGTGAATGGATATATGTTGCCATTACATATAGAACTTGCATTACATATATGTTGCGATTACATATGTGTTGACATATACTCATAAATGTTGAACATAATAAAGCACCACAAAATTGAGCAAAATTTACTTGCATCAAACTTGATAATTAATTAAAATGTCATATTTTGTCATAAACATGCAACATCACACATAACTACGGAAGAAATTTATAAGCCAAATTTGTAATCATGACATCTCCTAATCTAATGAGAAGATAGAACTCTTTTTGCCAATCAACAAAATTATAATACTATTTATTTTATGGAAGTAGCATAAACCTGTAATCCATTATTATCAACTTTTATTTGTCTAGATCTAATACGAGAGACATAAGTATGGCTGGGTTTCTTAGAAATGCATACTTCAAAATGGCCATTATTTGTCTAGATCTAATCCCCATAATCTTGCAAGGCTGGCAAAACTCAAGTGGTTTTATCCACGAGTGTATACTTCAAAAAATGGCCATCATTGAAAAATATGCATGTGGATGGATGTCAAAATGTTGAGATATTTGCTTCTAAATATATGAGCTTTCAAAAGGCACTTGAAGAGAGTCGACAAAGCAATATCTCAAGTGAAAAACCCCTTCTCTGGGTTGATCAAGATCAGATAATAGCCTTAACTAGTACTCTTTTAAGATGTTCACATTTCGTCTTGTGGATGAAAAATGCAAGAAATTAATGACTGTAAACATCGAAATATTTTGCCATTTTAACTAAGTATGTTAGATGGATTTATGTGAAGTTATGATGCTTATATTTGTCACTATTTTGATACCTATTGGATGAATCCTACTCCTACATGTCACATTACCTAGTTTGGAAATATTGGTAATCTCCCGCATGGATGACATGAAAGTTATATGGAATGCCCAATTGGCAACAAATTCCTTTTGCAAACTTCAAATGATGAGAGTTGAATCTTGTGCAAATCTTAATAGCATCTTTTCATTTAAGATGTTTAAAGTCTTCCAGAGTCTGGAGTTGGTGAATGTACTTGGTTGCGGTTCCCTAAAACAAGTGTTTGACCTACATGGGCCAAGTTTTCAAGAAACAAGTGCTGCAACAGTCACACAATTGAAGCACTTATATTTGAGTGATCTACCAAAGCTGAAGCACATATCGAATAAGAATCCCTATGATATTTTGACCTTTCAAAATCTACGTGATGTACATGCCAATGGGTGTGAGAGCATGGAATGTCTCTTTCCAGCTTCCATGGCCAAAACTCTCATGGAATTGGAATCTCTTGAGGTAATTGACTGCGGAGTTGAGGTCATTGCTGAGAAGGAAGAAGCATAAGGGAAACTTGTATTCCCTAAACTAACTTTTCTGGCGCTCGGGGCATTACCAAAACTCAAGTGAGTTTTTCCCAAGAAGCATAATTTAGAATGGCCAGTGTTGAAACAATTGAAAGTGTGGATATGTGTCCAAGTTAGCATATTTGCTTCCAAATCCTCAAGCTTTCAACATACAAGTCAACAATGCCTACTTGAGAGTTCCATCAAAATCCTCTTTTCTTGGTTGAAACGGTAAGAGGCCAATCAATTAACTCTTGAAATAGCATGAATCATATTCTTCTTCCCCTATCTCGAGATAAAGAGATTTATAATGCATAGGTTTCGAGAAATTTGAATGCTAACTTCGGTTCTTTTACAGGGTACATTCCCGAAATTGGAGGTTTTGAAATCGGACTTTCATCACACCACATGGCATGACTAGTTCTTGGTAGAGTCCTTATGCAAGTTAAAAGTTCTAGAGGTGAAATGCAACCACGATACATCGGCTATTTCTCCATCTAATTTACTAAAAAGATTACAAAATCTGGAGAAATATTCTCGCATGAAGGAATTATTGGCCCAAGAAAGCATGCCAGGATACTCCCACAACTAAAAGAACTTAGGGTGTCTAAAGAACATTTGCCGACACAATATTTGTGGAAAGAAGACACCCAAGAATCTTTTTGTAAAGTATTAGAAATTCAAACAGTGTAAGAATGTCACAAATTGAAAAGTTTAGTGCCATCCTCGGTATGTTTGCAAAATTTGATGGATCTTGAGATATTGAATTGTAAAGGATTGATTAATTTAATAACATACCCAACAGCTAAAAGCTTGGTGCAACTCAGAAAAATAAGTATAAGTTCATGCGAAGAAATAATAGAAATTGTGACGAGGGGATGATGAAGTCAAAGTGGTGATTACATTCACAAGCTTTTGTTCGGGAAGTTATTTTGTTATGTTCCCATATTTGAAGTAATTGTTGGAGAATGCTTTGGGATGAAAACTTTCTATCAAGGGAGAGAAATCACATACCCATTAGAACTTAGGGGTGTACATTTCAACCATGAGCTCGACCCAATCCGATTTAAATAATAATAAAAGACCCATAATAAAATGGATCGGATTCGGAAGCTTTTGGCCATTTCTGCATTCTTTCGGTTCAAGTCGGTTAATTACCCATTCACTACAAAGCTTAAGACACATTTAACCGATTGTAAACGGCGTCGTTTGACCCATTCACATTTAATCGTTGTCTCAATTTCGTGTAAGAAAATGGCTAGACACAAATTGATTTTCCCTCTGAGGCTCTCAGCTCAGTCCACGACTCTCCCACTCCCAGAGTCCTAGCTTTCAGTCTCTGCCTCTCACAGTCTCATCTTCCATCTCAACTCTCAGTCCCTGGCTCTCTTAGCCTTCGTCGCTCTCTCTCACTATCTCTCTCTCTGTAACCGGAGGTAAGATGGTCTAAATTGTTAGGGTTAGGTTTTGTGTTGGTTTGGAAATTTCTGGGTTGGTCTTGATATCTGTGTGTTTGGCGATGTGATTCAGCTTCTGGAGTGCATAAGGCATAGTGAAGATTGGCTGTGCAGGGCCGAGGGGAGAGAAGCTTCTTGTTCACCCCTTTTACAGGCTCGACAATTTGGCAGAATTCATTCGAGGTAATCTATATCATTTTTGGTTTGGTTTTGATAAAAATGATGGAAAGGAAAAGAAATAATGTTGGATGTCAGAAACTTTTTTTTTTTTTGATAACCTTGGGTGTCCGGGCCAGCTTACACGCACCTCGATTAATCCCAAGGGACCCTGAAGTTAACGACCAGGTAAATCCTCTAGTGGCCCTGAGGGGACTCGAACTAGTGACCATTGAGGGAGCAAGCCCAAGGCCTGACCAATTGAGCTACCCCTCGGGGTTTGGATGTCAGAAACTTATTTTCTTTTTCGGTAAAATTTGATATGAGGGAACTGAAGCCCCATTTGTTTACAATTTTCAGTCCCCGTGTTCCCCTGATTTTACCTTCTCTAAGCTGAATACCTTATGGAATTTGTTTTCTCTGGATGAATCATGCACATTTTAACACACCCCCCCCCCCCCCCCCAAAAAAAAGATTATATATGATATATTTTCTGGAAGTTATACTTGGCCCGGTTATTGTATTCTCTAGGGTTAGTGGGTAATTAACCCATTAATTTGTAGAATTGCATCCCAATTGTTGGTGGCCTTAAATCATAGATGTCATAAATGGGTCATTAAATCATAGGGGGTGCGGATGGACATTAAAGAGCTTTTTCAGCCTCAACCATTTGAGGTAATTCAAGGCTCGGCTTTGGTAGTGTCTTTTTTAGACAATGGGCCTTTTGTTGAGGAACCAACTCCTCTTTGCATAATTTCCCTTGAGTTGGACTTGTCTGCATTGGATTGGGTATTTAAGAAGGTTGAGAGATATATTCTTCTCTTGGTATTTCTTGAGCCCTTCTTATTGCTATTGAAAATAGTCTTTCGAAGTCAACCAAGAAGCGACCAAGGGAACTTAAAAGGCTTTCTTGCTCCATCAACTATGGAGCTAGAGAGAGAGGGGGGGGGGTGGAAGAGATAGATTGAAAGGGAGGGGCGCTCTTTGTAACTATGAAGCCTAAGCTAAAGTCGTGGAATGTGAGGGGGTTGAATAACTGCAATAAACAACTTCGTATAAGATCTTTATTGCGGTCATGGAAAGTGGATGTTGTGTGCTTTCAAGAAACTAAGTTTAGGGTAGTGGATAGAAGAATAATCCATAGCCTGTGGGGGTGTTCATATGTCGGGTGGTCCTACTTGGCATCGTTGGGTGCTTCAAGGGGGGTTTTGTTAATATGGGACAAAAGAGTGGTGGAGTTAGTTGAGGAATGTGTTGGGAATTTTTCAGTTGCCAATCACTTTAAAAATACGATTGATGGATGGGAATGGGCCTTTGCGGGTACTTATGGTCCAAATTTGGATAATGAGAGGAGGTGACTATGGGAGGAGTTGGCAAGTCTTATTTATTTATAGGAGGTTCCATGGTGCATGGGGGGAGATTTTAATATTGTTCGCTTTCCCACTGAGCGTTCGGGGACTCATCGCCACTCAATAACCATGGAGGAGTTCTCGGAGTTTGTATTTGACTTAGATCTTATGGACCTCCCTCTCCTCAGGGGCGAGTTCACTTGGTCTAATGGTCGGGTCAAGATTGGATAGGTTCATTATCTCCCCCATCGTGGGAGGCGTATTTTCCTGAACTTTCTCAGAAACTGTTGCCCCGTGTGTGTTTCGACCATTTCCCTATTGTGTTAGATTGTGGAGATATTATTGGTAGACACAGACCTTTCAAGTTTGAAAATATGTGGTTAGCGGCAGAGGGTTTTGTAGATAAGGTATGTTCTTGTTCTTGGTGGTCCTCTTATATGTTTACAGGCAATCCCAGTTTCCTTCTAGCTTGTAAGCTCAAAGCTTTGAAACAAGATCTCAAGAAGTGGAATTTGGAAGTGTTTGGTAGCATTGATAATCAAAAGAATACCCTTATGGAGGAACTATAAGATTTTGAGGCTTGGGAATTGATGGGAGACCTCTCGGAGGAGGCCCTTGCTAGAAAAAGGGCGGTTGTAATTGATCTAGAGAAGGTGTTATTGATGGAAGAGATTTCGTGGTGACAAAAATACAAGGCTCTTTGGCTAAAAGAGGGTAATAAATGTACGAAGTTCTTCCATAAAGTGGTGAATTCCCATCGACACAGCAACACTATTGAGACACTCCACCCAGGTACTCAAGTGCTTTCATCTTCTTGTGATTTGGAAAACCACATTGTGCAGCATTTTGAGAACCTCCTTCGGAACCGATATGCTTGAGGCCAAAACTTGATGGCTTGTCTTTTGAGTCTATTGATTCACAAAGTGCAAATGGTTTGGAAATGGAGTTTGAGGAAGATGAGGTGTTTAAGGTTATTTGTAGCATGGCGAAGGACAAGGCACCGGGCTCAGATGGATTCTCGATGGGATTCTTCCATATTTGTTGGGACATAGTGAAATATGATATCATGCAGGTCTTTGCAGAATTCCACTCTTTCCATAAATTTGAGAAAAGCCTCAATGCGACGTTCATTGCTCTTATTCCAAAGAAACATGGGACTAAGGTAGTTGAAGATTTTCATCCCATAAGCCTTGTGAGCAGAGTCTACAAAATAATCTCCAGGGTCCTGACAAATAGGCTTAGCTCGGTGATGGAACATATAATTTCTAAGCCCCAAAACACCTTCATTAGGGGGAGATAGATTCTGGATTCGGTGCTTATTGCCAATGAGTGCTTGGATCATAGGTTGTGGGAAGGCATTCCAGGTATTCTTTGCAAACTTAATATGGAAAAGGCCTATGACCATGTGAAATGGGACTTCCTCCTTTACTTGCTCGGTAGGTGTGGTTTTGGTGACAGGTGGATCTCATGGATCCGCTATTGTATATCTATCGTCCATTTTTTAGTGTGAATTAATGGCACTCCTGCTGGGTTCTTTAATAGTACACGTGGTTTGAGATAGAGGGATTCCATATCACCTCTCTTGTTTCTCATTGTTATGGAGGCAATTGGTCGGTTGGTGAAGGCCGTTGTTGGCAGAGGTTATTTATCCGGTTTTTTAATCAGTAATGGCACAAATGGGCCTAATTCACTCTCTTATCTCTTATTTGCAGATGATTCCCTCTTGTTTTGTGATGCTAATTCTAGTTAGATTCAATCTTTGTGAGCTCTCTTGCTATGCTTTGAAGCAGTGTTGGGGCTCGAGGTTAATCTTAGCAAATTCGAGATGGTTGTGGTGGGCGTGGTGCCTAATAGTAACAGCTTGGCGCAGTTGTTGGATTGCAAGGTGTCTTCCTTGCCTAGAAATATTTGGGTCTCCTGCTAGGGGCCAATTTTAAGGCTCGAGCCAATTGGGATGGGATGGTGGAGAAAGTTGAGATGAAGCTTGCTGGGTGGAAATGAATGTATTTTTCGAAAGGGGGGCGACTTACTTTAATTAAGAGTTCCTTAACCAATCTTCCCACTTTTTTTCCTTTCACTCTTTCCTTTGCCTGCAAGGGTGGCAACTAGAATTGAGAGATTATTCTGGGCTTTTCTGTAGGGGGAATGAGGGAGGAAACAAAATTTCATCTAGTTAACTGGAACAAGGTTTGTTCTCCTATTCCAAATAGAGGCTTGGGGATATGCAATTTGCGAATGTTCAATAAAGCTTTACCGGGTAAATGGTTATGGAGGTACCACCTAGAGGGGAACACACTATGGAAGGAGATTATGGATTCTAGACATGGGAGCTCGTGGGGAGGCTAGTGCTCCAAGGAAGTAAGTGGGAGGACATGGTGTGGGCTTATGGAAATTTATTAGGAGGGGTTGGCAAGGTTTCCAAAGTCAATTACGATTCTTGGTGGGAGATAGTTTCAAAATCCAGTTTTGGCATGATGTTTGGTGTGGAGAGTGCGCGCTATACAGGGCATTTCCAGCACTCTATAGTATTGCAACTAAAAAAGAGGCTTTGCTGCAAATATGCAGGTATTTTCCCTTACTACAGTGGAACATTCTTTTTAATAGAAATATTCACGATTGGGAACTGTAGGCTGTGTCTGATTTCCTTAGGTTGCTCTATTCCATGGGAAATAATACGGCTCGAGAAGATAGGTAGCAATGGAAGGCTAATGCTAGTAAAAAATATACAGTCAGGACCTACTACAAGACTTTGTCAACCCATGGCCATGTTTCATTTCCATGGAAGAGGATTTGGAGATCACGAGTGCCTACTAAAGTAGCTTTTTTTTTGTATTGGCTGCTACTCTTAGAAAGATCTTGACTATAGACAACCTGAGAAAGAGGGAAATCATAGTGATGGATTGGTGCTATCTGTGTAAAAAATAGGGAGAATCTATAGATCACTTACTATTGTATTGTGAGGTCACAAGGGGGCTATGGAATGAGATCTTTAGAAGAATGGATATTGCTTGGGTAATGCCTCCACAGGTGGTGGAATTATTGGCCTGTTGGAAGGAGCTTCAAGGTTGTCCTCTAGTTGCGGCAGTATAAAAGATGATCCTATTATGTATCATGTGGTGTACATGGTCGGAGAGTAATGAGAGATGCTTTGAAGATAGGGAACACACAATGGAGGAGCTTCAGCATTTTTTTATGCACACTTTAATACTGTGGTTTTCAGCCATTGTACTTGATGGAAACAATGTCCATGATTTTCTTTCCTTAGCTAGAATGTAACTAGGTGTTTCTTTTGTATACAATGTCCAGATCACTTTAATGCCTATTTCATTCATCTCAAAAAAATTCTCTTATTACTTATAAAAAAGAAAAAAAAAAAAGAAATGGGTCAACTTAGGAAAACATGGTTGTCAAACACCAACCCATTGTAAAGTAGTTTTAGTATTTTATTCCATCCACTCTTTTTATGCCAAAGAAGGGTTAGAAAGGCAAGCAATTTTGTGCCAAATTGGAGTTGTGTCGCCCATCACGTTACCGACTAGAAATGTCGAGTTTTATAATTTTCTCTTTTCAGGGGATTCTGCTGAAAAGTTGCAAGGTGGAAGCAATATTCTTCAGCACCGCCAGTTGAACAAAGATACGTATCTATCTCATATAGTTTTTAGTGCAGACCATATCAAAAATAATAGATGAGATCGATTGTTGTTAAAAAAGGAGAGAAAATGAATCTAAAGAAATGAAAACACAACAAAAGGAATTGACAGAGTTTCTCATAACAAAAAATGCATGCATTGAGAGACATGAAAAGTGAAAATGATGTGAAATTGCTTACAAAACGAGACCAGGCTCAAACATAGTTTATGAAGTAAGCCTATTGGGGATGATTCAACAATTCTGAAGCTCAAAGGAGTTTGCTCTTCCGTCTCCAACCAGATTAGCTTTATAAAATTATTTACATTTTTCCAAGGACAAGCATGAACTCTCAGATAGCACAGAAAATTTATGTTGGAGAAGTCACCTTCTCTGTTTCTTCTGCAGTGTGTGCTCAGAGAGAGAATTTATGTTGTAGGACTGACCTTGATTTGAACATTTACAATTGTGTATCGTAGATTTGTTTTGTATGTTGATCCAAGTTTCTATTCTGTTTTAGATGGTTGACACCAGGGTAATTGACCTAGCTTGCATGTTTCATTGGACTAATCTTGTTTTTGATATATTAACACACAAGCATGTTTGTGGACTTTGGTCATCAGACCAAACTTAGTGTAGAACTTCGAATCTAATTGATCTATTCTCTTTCGGGGGTGAGAAATCCTTCTGCAGCAGCGAATGCTGCCAACAACTGATGCTTCTGAAGGAGGGAATAGATAAATAGGAACCTGATGATGATTATGGGACTTGTTCCTGGGTAGCCATCTGAATCTCCATTCTTGTTTGTTCCAACTTTCATAAGAGTAGTCTTTGTATGATCAGTTCTCCATAACAAAGACAAGGACAGTTCTTGAGTTTACTAGAAATTGAAACGCTTTTGGTGTATGGAGCTGATGCAGCTATCAGTCCTCTTATTTTTTGTCTCACTGGGACTTTTTTCTAAATAGATATTATTTAAACAATTAATTATTCTTGATGATTAAGAAATATATATAATTGTTGACTTTTTATTTTTTAATTTTATTGCAGAAAGGTTCGAGCATGAATATAACATTTGGAGCTCTGGGTGAAATTCTTTGGAATGTGCAAACTTTGTATCAATTTATTTTGTAATTTTCTCTTGTGCAATTATTTTGCCTCTGTTTAGTAGATGATCATATTATTCATTCCCCCCTTTTCAATATCTTGAACTGGAGGTAGCTAGGCCTTGTATCTCATTAGAATGAAAGTTTTTCACATATTTGGGAAGTTCAACCATTCATTACATGAGTACCTAGTCATGGTATATGAAATGCAGGGGCAAAACCATAAGGGCCCCCTCATTTTCAAAATTGGATAAAAATTAAACTTTGAAAGGCTTCTTTATAAGGTAGATTAGATAAAAAGTTAGTATTTGTTTAGGTGAGCTTGAGTCAAGGTGGCCTTCAACTAATGAAAAGAAAAACTGCTTGAGCCTAGTTAATCACTTGAAAAACAATGCTAGAAATAATTCTAATATATATCAGTCTCTTGTAAGTTATTTGGGAAAAAAGAACATACGTGACTTATATGAAAAAATTCATTTTTTATAAAGAGCCCCACACGAGGTTTCCATACCGGAGGACTCTATCTAAATTGACTAGATGTGTCTTACCTTTTTATTTTTTCGAAAACAATTATACAGAATTTGCATTTCTAGAAATCATTTTCCCTCCTTAATAGGTTTAGAGTGAATATGTGAGAAATCTTATTTAGCATTATGAGAGAACAAAAATTTTATATGCAGTCATTTTTGTGTACTCTTTTGTGCACTCCAGTGATATGATTGGTTGGATATTAAAAAAAAAAATTAATCCAGCCAATCATATCAGTGGAGTGCACAGAGAGTACACAAAAGTGACTGTATGTAGCATTGCTCTTATGAGAATGCTTATCAACGAGATATATTCCATATTGTTGAGATACAAAATACCCCATTGAGATATATTTTAATAAAATATAGTTAAAAATAACTATATTGTGAATGCTTTTATATATATAGCTTGCATAGAAATTTCATGATTCTTACAACATATTTGTCCTTTCATATTTGTAAAATAACAGCACTGCAACTCTTTTTGAGAGTAGAGGAGAATAGTGACTAGAATGTAAGGTATTTTGCAAAAGGGAATTGCTTCTCTCACATAATGTGGTCACCAATTTTCTTTTAAAATATATCTGAAAAGAAAAATAAAAAAGAGATAAAAACTTTTTGCCTACTCTGAAAGTGTTTATGTGGCCTCCCTATGTAAGAGTAGCACTGTCTTTCGCAAAATTTGGACAATTGAAACAAGAAGGAAGATTAATTATTTTAGCTAATTTGCAAGATATACCGGCGTATTAATCCATATTTTGGTTGTTATTTTTCTATATATTTTTTTAATTAAGAATTAAGATAAAGTAGTTGTAATACAATAATTTACTGGAATTTTTAATTATAGGTTAATAGTTTATATATTAGATTATGTAAAAACTGTTTCAAAGTACGTGAGTCAAATTTTTTGTTTTCAGATTTTTCGTTTTTATTTCTCTTGTATTATATTAATTTATTTTGAAACTATTGTTAAAGACTCGCATCCTATTAAATCTAATATTTTTAGCTACTTAATTTATCTGTAAAAGTTTGTTTAAATCAAAAAACATTTTGTCAAATAACACACACACGATGGACAATTACTTACGGATTGTGATAGTGAAAATTCAAATCAAAACTGCCTTTTCAGTTTGGTAGGTTGTTTATCATTTATCATCATTTGTCGTAATGCTTTTTCCTGAGTCAGTCATATTTTCGACTTTGCTGCCGCTCTATTATTAATGAGAACTTCTACACAACTTCCTGTTGTAGCTCAACCACCGCACACCAAGCATATGTGGATTTACTTCTTCTTCTTCTTCTTCTACTTTTTTTTTTTTTTTTTAAGTGCGTTTAGAATCCTTAATCAGCCCTGTTATACGTTTTGACTTTCATAAATCAAAATTTGCATTTCCCCCCACCAACCCACCCCCTGCGTCCCCACCCTCCCCCCCAGCTCGGTTCTCTTCTGTACAGCTTCGTCGCACAGCCCGTGGTGTTGCTTCTCACCGCTCGTCTCCCGAACAGCGCTGTCTCTAGCCTCAGACAGTGGTCTATTCCAAAAGAATGGTTTGTGTTTTTCTCTCTTTCTTTCCATTCTATTTCCATTTCCTAACATCTGGTATCTAGTGTGTTTTTGTATTTTCATTTCCGTATCCTTTATGTAGGCAGCTGCTGCAAAATTGCTTTCATTAGTTTGCCTAGCTGGGGGGAGAACGATATTCCGAAAGAGGGAGAGTGTGGGAAAAGATGAATGGGGTGTGGAATTTGCAGTAGCAATATCGCACTTAGCAGAATAGGGTGGAGACGCACGGGCCAGGGGCAATGGGTTTACTCCGTGAGACAATCGGGGCAAATCTCAGTTCTGAATTGAACCCTCAATTGATTTGTAAATAGTATAAGCATTTTGTTTCCAATTCCGGATATTTATTTGCTCTAGGAAAGTGATAATTTTTCTTACTACTATTCAATTCTGCCCTTCCGCACTTTATTGCTCTAGGAAAGTGATAATTTATTTATAGCTTATGGCATGCTTGGAAATGAATATTCTGTTTGAAATGGGTTTCTGTACTCTTATTTAGAGAGATTGATTTCTGTTTTGTCCTTTGAAATGGCTTGTAATTGAACTTTTGTGAGAAATCCATGGTTGAAATGCGCTTTCGTACTCCTATTTAGAGAAATGGATTTCTATTTTGCTGTTTGAGATGATTTGAAAATGAACTTTTACTTGAAATCCATGGTTGAAATGGGCTTCTGTAGTATTATTTAGATAAATGGATTTCTATTTTGTTGTTTGAGATGGTTTGAACTTGAACTTTTGTTTAAAATCCATGGTTTGAAATGGAAAAACATTTTTCATTCTGTCCTGGTCATATTGAAAAGTTAAGAGTAGAAATCCTGGAATTTATGCGGCCTCATAGAGTCATTCATGGAGTTGAAAATTGATGAAAACAATAGAGTACAGGTGTTCTAAAAGTATAATGACTCTGATTATATTGACACTCCCATTAGAAGTTACCATTGATTAATTATGAAATGCACCAAGATTCACTCACATTGCAATAACAGATTCCCATGTCTTGCTCTTATTGGGTTCTTTGCATTGTTTGTTTGTAACATGTATGGAGGGAAAAATTGCCAAACATATACGCACATATGGGACATTCTTCAAAAATTTCTATTTGGCTATTTTAAATATTTTGGGTCTGAAAGATTAGCGTATTTTGTATTGTTTCCGATCTATTAATATGTGACATGTCGATTTTGCAGGTTGGGCATCCTTGCAAGTGTTGTTGTTGGTATGACTTGGAAATACCAAAATATGGCGAAAAGACAATCAAACAACTACTACAGTCACTTGATAGATTAAACATTGAAATTGAAAAGATACAATCAGTAATGGATATTCAAACCCCTCGACATCAATTAGAAATAGAGGCTAAGAGGCGCAAGAGAAAACTGGAGAAGACTATTTACGTTCTTACAATTTCAATGTCATGGTTAATTTTTTTGGGATTACTTATATCCACTTGTTGGTTCAAAGAAAAATGTTAAGTCATTTGATGTTGTAATAGAATTAACTGTGAATGTAGCAGTTCACATATTAGTGATTTATTGTGAACTATTTGATGTGTATGTAGAAGTTGTAATTTAATCCAGTTGTTGAAAGAAGGTTTGAGGTCTCTAGTAAATGTGCATACAAATTGCATCAAATATTCCATTGCAGGCTACACTTGAGGTGGACCATTTTAAGTTACACATTTAATATCTTAAGAATTATGGTCATTCTTGCATATTTTTGTCATCGATGCTTCACCTGAGGGTACATCAAGCACAATCCTAAGACACATAGCATGCATTAGGAAGTACAATCTTGAGACACATAGCAGTCCAATATGATCTGCAGCATCATTTCATATACCATTCACAAAAGAAACAAAAATACAATGATGCCAAAAGTATACACTGAGTATCCAGGATCAAGTCATCATTTCATTTAGCATCCAATATCCAAAAGCACCAAACATACATTATAAGAAATTAAAATCAATGTGACATTAAAAACTAAAAACCAAATGGATAAGAAATTAAAATATTACAAAAATAAGCCCAAAAATATTAATAAGAACATATAGTGTTAAGGAAACACATTTTTGGAGTAGCAGTAGAGATACAACAAATACTTCACAAATAATGTTTTCCTCATTTTACATGCATTGCTTCTAGTAAAGTCAGAAAGGACGGCATTCCAAGATGCCTTAGGCATTTCCAATGAAAATCTTCACTTCAGCAAGTATCATTCATAAGTTAATAAGATTAACTGCATCATGAGTTAATAAAATTAATAAAATGAATACAAACTGCCTATTCTAAAGTTAATAAAATTAATTGCTTTGGGTATGGCCCAAGCACTATCCATCCAAAATCCCAGAAAAAACAGATTAGAAGAAAAAAAATTTGTCATGTGCTCTTGCTAGCCATTTAGTGTACATAGATATTCCATGCTATTTAATTGGTGGCTAAATTAAATTGATATTGATTGACATTAGAATTTTCTTTAATGGTTTCAGCTTTCATATTAAGAGTAATTAATGAGAAGATATATGGTTTGAAGGCAAAAACAAGGGGCTTCCTTCCTTCCGGGCTACATATATATATATATATTGGACAATCTCTAATATCTTCCTTCCTTTTTTCAAAATCAGGACTAATTAATCAATGCTCAATTCAAAGTTTACAATCTAAAATATGCATCTCTGTCTATCGTTTAACAATTTCCTCGTACAGATGTGTTAGCTCCGTTGCAGGGAACAAAAGCTGATAGTCCAAGCAGTTAATATATTACGAAAGAACAAAACCATAAATTGCAGGAAATCTTGGGACACATTGGGGAATAACCATTATTGACAAGGAAAAGCCAAGATTCTTCAATAAACAGATCAGTTTCATAGAAGATTAATCATACAAGCTAGAGTGTAAGGCAACTTGACTTCGGGTTGGTTCCTCATTTGTGAACTAATCCGAAAGGCATATATGTAGAATATTCCCATTTTACAAAAACAAAATGGAAGAAAAATAAAAAAAAATCCTTAAGGCCTCGTTTAGTTACACAGTTCAAATAAGATGAGATGCGATATTTTGAATAGTAATGAATAAAATATTATTATAATATTTTTTTTAATATTAATTTTGTTTTGAGATTTGAAAAAGTTGAATTGTTTATTATGTTTTGTATGGGAATTTGAAAAAGTTGTAATGATGAGTTGAGATGAATTGAGATGAAATAGTTTAGGTTTTGTTAAACAAACGGGGCCCAGAGATATCACAGCAAGCCAGCTTAGCTCAATGCTCCAGCTCAATAACAGCCACCTCAGATGTGCTCCAGCTTAGCAAAGATGGTTCTGGGTTGCTTCGTATTGTAATTCTATTTTCTGCAGATTGTACAAGTTAGTTAGGGATTATTATTCTTTTATTCCTTTATGCTAACTATATATAGATAGTATAGTACACTGTACAAGATCAAGGGAAATGAGTGCAAGCATTGTACCTTGCTGCAACAAACTTCTCTGCATTTTATTTTATGCATTTTCTGCTTCCTCTGCTTTCCTCCAAATGGCCAAGTTTATCAAAATCAACATGGTGGTATCAAGAGCCAACTAATATACCATCGTTTTTTTTTCCCTCTTGCTTATTTTTTTTTTTTCTCCTTTCTTCTCTTTTCTGACCTTCAATGGCTGCTGAAGAACCCCCTAAAACACCTCCCATCAACCGCAATCCAAAGGACCCTTCTAGTCCTTATTTTCTTCACCGCAATAATGGTCCAGCAACATTACTCACCAACCATCCCCTTACTGCTGAAAACTACCACTCATGGGCATGCACTGTACGTCGCTCACTGAGAATTAAAAAGAAATTGGGTTTCATTGATGATACTCTTCTTGAACCCCTTCCCACAGATGTCTTGTTAGAACCATGGCTTGAATGCAATGATATGGTTATAACTTGGCTACAAAATGCGATGTCCCTTGAAATCAAAAATAGTGTTGTTTATGTTGACACTGCCCATGATTTGTGGATTGAACTCAAGCAATGTTTTGCCCAAAACAATGGGCCACGCATCTATGAATTAAAACAATCGATTCACAACCTTACTCAAGGTGATGATTCTGTTAGCCTTTACTTTTTCAAACTGAAATGTTTGTTTGATGAACTTCTTAATTTTGAGTTCATCCTTTCATGCTCATGTGGTGCCATGACACCTGTTCTTGAGAATCAACAACGAGATTGGATGATGAAATTTCTCATGGGCCTCAATGACTCATTCAGCAACATCAAAAGCTCAGCTCATTCTTCTCAAACCCATCCCATCTTTGAGTGAAGTTTATGCTCTCGTTCAACAAGAAGAGAAGCGCAAGCAAATCTCCAACCCTCCGCCTCTTCATGACACATTGGCATTGGCTACCGAAGCTCAATATTCTACCAACCGATACAACCCCAAGCTTTCTCTTCCCCACTTCAAGACAAGCTGTTTTGTACTTTCTGTAAATTCTCAGGTCATTCTCTGGAAAGGTGCTTTAAGGCCAACCTAAACCTTGAGAAACCCACATGTACACATTGTAATCTCGTTGGTCACACTGCAAAGAGATGCTACAAATTGCATGGCTACCCTTCTGGACATAAGCTTGCCACTGGATCCAAGAGTTCTGATCCTTCTATCAACTAAATTAGTCTTCCTCACCAAATTAGTCAATGAGAATTCTCAAGCAGGTCTCATTAAGGAGCAATATCAGCATATAATTGCTTTACTCCAGTCACAAGCTACACAGCCAATAGCAAATCAGGTTCAATCCATCAATCCATCCCCAGTCTGCCCTTCTTCTTCAACCATGTCTGGTATAGCCTCTTGCTTCTCTGTTTCGCATACCACTTCTTCACATTATATTCCTTAGATAATAGATACCGGTGCAACAGATCACATGATCTGCTGCACCTCATTCTATACTTCTCCTCCCACAATAGTTGATTTTAAAGTCACTTTTCCAAATGGAAATCATACAAATGTTACTCACAAGGGCATTGTTAAACTTAATTCTATCATTACTCTCACAAATGTTTTGTGCATTCCATCCTTTAAATTCAATCTTCTTTCAGCAAAAAGATTAACTCAGGACATCCATTCTTACTTTGTTTTCTTTGCTAATGAATGTTATGTGCAGGACCTTTCTTCTTGGAGCACGATTGGGAAGGGTGAGGTTGTCAATGGACTTTACCACCTTCGGTTGACAAGAGTTTCTCCCACTGCCTTATCTTCTTTTTATCCAATTTACCTTTCAATACACAAACTTTCTCCACCTCTGTTACTTCTTAGTAGGATATTCACAATCTATGGCATTGTAGAATGGGGCATTTGTCAGACTCATGCCTCTCTTTATTACAAAAGGATTTACCCCTTTTAACTTCTCTAAATTCCAATGTACCATGCTCTACATGTCATTTATCTAAACATCACAGGCTGCCTTTTTCTCTTAGCAACAACCGTGCCTCCAAACCATTTGACCTCATCCATTGTGACATTTGGGGACCTTGTTCCCAAATGGCATATGATGGATCAAGATATTTTTTAACCGTCGTTGATGACTTTACCAGATCCACTTGGTTTTTTTAATGAAGAACAAATCCCAAACTCGACCCCTACTTCAATCCTTTTGTAACTTAATTGGAACTCAATTCAAAACAAATCTTAAAGCTCTTCGAACTGATAATGGAAATGAGTTTTCAATGACTGATTTTTTCGTGCAAAAAGGAATTATTAACCAAAAGACTTGTGTCGAAAACCCCTAACAAAATGGGGTTGTAGAACGAAAGCATAAACACATTTTAAATGTTGTTCGAGCCTTAAAATTTCAATCTGGTGTTCCTTTATCTCTTTGGAATGATTGTATTTTAGCAGCTACTTATCTCATTAATAGAACACCCTCCCCCAATTTGCAAAATAATAGCCCATACCAATTGCTTTTTCAAGAAAAACCATCCTACCATCTTTTGAGAACCCTCGGATGTCTTTGTTATGCATCCACTTTAAAACAAAATAGACATAAAGTTGACTCTCAAGCAAGAAAATGCATTATGCTTGGATATCCATTCGGCATCAAAGGTCACAAGTTATTTGATATATGTAACAGCCTGCTACAAATTTAATTGTGAAATTTCTATTATCTTTAGGAACCTCGTGAAGACCCCATAAGTTTTCACGAATCCATTAATCGTATAGGTTTTAGTCTAACTACATAGTTAGTGTTATTATTTACTATGGTATCCGAAGTGTTTTTTATTATTGGAAATAGTTAGAAGTGTCAAAACGTATTATGGTTTGTGCCATTAGACTCAGAGGGTTATTTAAGGTTTTATGGCACAATAACACTTTTTCATATTTTCGGACGAAACATCTGTTCAAAACTATAGATATTATTGGATAAAAATATCTTGAGCTAAATTTTGTGGATATTTTGGATAAAAATATCTTAAGCTAATTTTGTGGATATTATTAGATAAAAATATTTTAAGCTAATTTCGTGGATATTATTGGGTAAAAATATTTTGAGTTGATTTTTGTAGATATTATTAGGTAAGAGAGTCCTACACTCCACTCTCACTCCGGGTAAGAGAGTCCTACATTTAACTCTCACTTCGGGTAAGAGAGTCCCACACTTAACTCTCACTTCAGCCTCATCTCTTCTATATCTCATCCATAAGTATCTCCAGCCACCCCTCCTCACGAAATTATCTTCATTTACACTTTCCATTGAAAGAATATCAAACACTCTCTCTCGGACAGCTTTTAGGAGGTCTTTTGCACACCCATCTCGAAGCTTTTGTAAGTATTTTATCATAAAGTCTCCTTCATATAAGTTGTTTCTTTTTTAGTCTAGTTTATGTGGATATCTTATTTGTCTCATTTGAAGATAATTTGGTCAGTCCAATATTGTATAAACTATAGAAAGGTCATTCTGGGAGATAAACTGGAGAATATGTTATAGTTTGGAGTTTTTGACCAAGCTAATGGATAGATATTGGTCCAAAATTTTTATGGAGTATTGTTAACATGTGTATATGATTATTGGTTGAGGATTTTTGCATGATTAAAGGTTTTGATGAAAGATTTTCTTAGATTTAGAAACTTAGAAACTGGAAGAGGAAAAACAGTTTCTGTTTTAAGAAAGTTTAACTCTTTGGTGGTCTAAACCTATTCCAATGACTTTGATAATTTTATTGGAGGATCTTATGCATCTTATATACATGTTATATTATTATTTTGAAGATATTTGATATTAGTTTCAAAGATATGAAATTTTATTCAAAAAGATATTCAGATAAGCCAAAGTGTGGATATTCTTGGCTAAATTTATGTTTTGGTTAATTTCTAACCATGTGATCTTGAATTAGAAGCTTATATGTGTTTTACGACATCTTTTTAAACCATGTGATGGTTTGGTTTGAAGATCATATATTTATAAGTCATAGATCAAGAAATTTATCAAAACTAGTTGAGAAAAAAGTTTCTGTTTTTGGACTAAGTGTAAAACCAAAAACTCCAAATGTTATTTTGTGATTTTGGTGACTTTAGTTTGATGATTTAAAGCATGGTTGATGTTAGGATGATATTATGAATATGTTAGAAGTAAGATTTGATTTTTGAAATTTTTGGAGATGTTTTGATTTGAAGTCAAAACTTGTGATTCAAGTGCTTGGATCTTTTTACAAAAAAGTTTGGTGTTGATTATTAGCTTTTTCTAAATGGATGTTTTAAGTATGGTTTTGATCTTAGGATTGGAAGATGTTTGTTGCAAAATTTTGGTTTAAGCATGAGTTTTGAAGTTGGAAGGAATTGCAACAAAAATCAAGGGAAATGGCCTATGGATGTTTCGGCCATAGTGTGTTTTCCATAGTTGTGTTTGTTTTAAATTTTTCTGAGTTGATATTTAAGTTTAGGACAAAATTTACATGAGAAATGTAAATTTTGGAAACTTTTAGAGTTAGTATGCAAAATCCTTAAGTTATGGGTAAAACGGTCATTTTCCCACATGTAGAGAGTTAAATGAAAATTTTACTCTTTAAGTTAATTTTTTTCATATTTCAAATTATTAGTAATTTAGTTCTAACTTTTAGAATCACTAATTACAGTTCCTCGTGATCGCACTTGAAGTTTTATAAGAAACGCAGAGATCGAGGTAAGTTAGCTTTTAACTTACTAGCAGTCTACTGTGTATATGTTCTAAGTAAAGGAACTACAGTGTATGTATGTGTGTTATCATATATGTCATGCCATGCCAACTTATCACGTAATTGTCTATTATACAGAATTTATTCTGTCATCAATTTTTATCTGTTACATAATATATTCTGTCATGTATTACTATACTTTACAAGTACGTCATGCTAAGTATACCATCTATTACATGTATGTCAAGTCATGTAATATTTACTGTTGCAAGTATGTCATGTTAAATATGTTGTCTATTATATGTTATGCCATGTTACGAAATGTTTCTATCTCAAGTTGGCCATGTATTTCAAGTTATGTTCAAGTCACATTATGTTACATCAGGGCTTCAGTCATTTTGTATTCCAGTCACGTTTCATCTTGATTTCTTATGTATGGGGTCACAGCAATTGTGACGCATACACTACGTGAGACACAGCAATTGTGACACGTAGAATACATAGGGCCACAACAACTGTGGAGTATGTATTTAAGCAGTTAAAGAATAAGTTTCCGTAGAATACATGGGGCCACAACAACTGTGGAGTATGTATTTACACGTAGAATACATGGTGCCACAACAAATGTAGAGTATGTATTTTTCATGTTAAGTCAAGTCTGTGTAGAATACATGGAGCCACAACAACTATGGAGTATGTATTTTTCATGTTAAGTCAAGTTTCAGATCAAGTTCATGTCAAGTCAAGTTCAGTTCATGTTTCAATTTAAGTTATGTCAATTATGCTATGTTGTACGCCAAGTTATGCTTTAATTACTCATGAATTTGATTATGCATTTATGCTTTTACTGTCATCCATGCATCATTAGCTTGTGTGGAAGTTTTTTGTTAACTTACTGAGATTTGTAATCAAATCTCACTTTGGTAGTCCTAACTACCATTCCCCTCGAATGGTAGATCTTGTTACAGGACCTGAAGGAGAATCAGGAGCTGATCAACTAGACACAGTTGACTAAGCGACGGTGCGAAGTCAATGTTAATATAGTAGTTAACGTAAATTACTACTTATACAATGGAGTTGCATCTCTAGTACTTTTTGGATCATAACCATTTTGGACTAGTGTTGTGATCTGTTCAATGGGTCTTTATGTATGAAGTATGTTTTAAGCATTTGGGATATTTTCAATTTGGTGCATAGTATTACTAAAGAAAAAATTATCCGCTGCGAATATTGCATAATGTTAGATGCATGTTAGGAACATTGCATCTTATATGTCATGAACGGGGGCAGGTAACCTTGTGTTGCATGTCTCGACGCTTCAAATGTCCGTCCGATCCCAAACGGAATTTGCGGGCACCACAGGGTGGTATCAGAGCAATACGTCTCTGGGCAGTAAATCTACATGTCCTTAGGAAATGCACCAAACATTAGGCTTGAAATTTTAGTCGTCAGTAGGCTTGAATTTCTTAAGGTATGAAAGGTAGTATGTGGTTTTAATACATATACTCGTGTGTTTCAAGAAGGGACACATGACTCGGGGTAGAATACCTCGGAATCCTAAGGGAGATAACAATCAAGAGGATCAGAATTCCCCGATGGATGAAGGATTAGCTGAGGTGGTAAGTTTGCTGACCAACGTGTTTAGACATCCACAACTACGGCAAGTTCACATACTCATTAGAGTATATGCTGTCACTCAGAGAGACGTAGATGCTGGCGCCCCAGGAATTGCAGGAGCTGGTATTGTCACTGGTATTTTACTAGGACCTATGTGTGGTTAAACATAGTTAAAGTTGGTTTGATTACAATTGATGGTAGTATTGCATTATGATTATTTTGGAGTATGTCAAGTCATTGGGGTTGGTAAATTGTACATTGTTTGATTCAAACGAGTCATTGTTTCTATTAATTGAAGTAGTACTTGAGAATTCAGTTTGGAAGCTGAATTGTTACCCTAGTGGTAAGAGTAACAATTCTGATTAGAAGTATTATTGTTCATACCAATGTAGATATAGAATACCTTTTAATAATATGAGAAAGGATATTTAGGGTTGATGAATGGTATTCTACATATTTGGAGAATTGTTTTGATTCTGAGAATACGATAAAAATTGTGTTTGGAAGAGTAGTTTGATTAGAAGAAGATTTAGCCTTAGTAGGATTCATTTATGATAATAGTATTACCACGCCGCCAGTAAATGATTTCTGGCAAAGCACTATCTTTATGGATACATAGATCGATCTTCTTTTGAAGACTATTATATAGGGACTAAAATCTTGGTTTTGAGGATTTATGTGAATATTAAGAACAAATCATTTAGAGTTAGAATAATTGATAACTCATGATGGATAGAAGAGTTATGACAATCATAAGAGAGAAAGTCTCGAGTTTAAGTTATTAACTGGTCAGTTATCGAAGTACCACCTAGGAAGAGGACTGATAGTTGCGATTATAAAGAGGTAAGTTAGTCCTAGACCAGTAGAACTCCTTGAGGTTTTTATTAACTTGAAGATTACTGAGAGTTTGGATATACATGATTAAATGCATATTTATATGAGTCATTGGATCATGTCATATATATGAAAATCCCTGAAAGAAATAAAATGGAGCACATAAAACATCTACCAGAAGATAGAAACACAAATATGAATATTTGTGAAGTATTATTTTATTATCATAAAGCAAAATTACAGAAATTTAAGGCTCTTTGCCTCAATCTTTAAACGCTCTTGCTCTTCAAAAATCTGCATGCCTTTCCTATCTAAAGGAGTAGCCACTCGAAAAGAAGATTTAAGCAAGGATTTTAAATCTCTGTTATCTCGATTTAGTGCTTCTATCTTCATATTGGACTTCAGAAGAAGCCGTTGAAGGATAGCAATATTCTCGTGGAGTTTGTCAACCCCACCAGTCCTGGATTGTAGTCGCTGAGAATATGCGACAATGGCTGATGAGTATCGGGTACCGAGACTCACAAGCTCGTAGATAAGTTCATTATCTGACTTATTAGTCAGATCATTATTGGATTGTATTATAGCACCTACGGAAGAAGCATAAACAACTGGTGAACGAGGTGCAGAATACCTCATGTTTTGGTAATGAGAAGATTGCTGAGCCATTGCAAAGTGAGTAAGCAGAAAGAGATTGCAGAGTAAGAATGCAGACTAATTTCATAAAAGTGAAGAAGATGAGATGAAAAAGAATATGAACTGAATAATTCTTTTATAGAGAAAATTATGACGAATCATCTCTCATGAATCATTTCTCTACAAGAGACAATAGCAATGTAGTATCATAGTTGCGGTGCCTGACAACTACAGAAGAACAAAGTAGCGTCATAGCTATGCGGCGCCTGACAACTATAGAAGACTTATAAAAATCATGCGCATCAGAGTTGTCTGGTCTAAAACAAAGGGCCACCGATTTAAAAAAAAAAAACAGGGAGAGAGAGAGAGGATAACGGCTTAATTTTGATGAATTCTTTACTAACTTTGGTATTTACAAGAACACTTAAAGTATATCGCCTATGTTTTTCTAAAGAAGAGTTTCGGAAGATTATTTACTTGAAGTTTTAGGTTTGGAGAGTGTTTCAATACAACTTGGTCAACCTTGTGGAAAGAAGTATAATATAATTGTTGATTAAAATAAGAGAGTTAAGGAATGACATAATCTCAAAGGCAAATATATACGGGATAGACACCAGGTTGGTAAGCAACATATATTCCTTAACTTGTTATTTCTTACTTGCTTCAATTTCGAGGACGAAATCTATTTTTTAGGAGGGGAGATTGTAATAGCCCGTTAGAAATTTAATTGTGAAATTTCTATTAGCTTTAGGAACCTCGTGAAGACCCCATAAGTTTTCACGAATCCATTAATCGTATAGGTTTTAGTATAACTACATAGTTAGTGTTATTATTTACTATGGTATCCGAAGTGTGTTTTTGATTATTGGAAATAGTTAGAAGTGTCAAAATGTATTATGGTTTGTGCCATTAGACTCAGAGGGTTATTTAAGGTCTTATGGCGCAATAACACTTTTTCATATTTTCGGACGAAACGTCTGTTCAAAACTGTAGATATTATTGGATAAAAATATCTTGAGCTAAATTTTGTGGATATTTTGGATAAAAATATCTTAAGCTAATTTTATGGATATTATTAGATAAAAATATTTTAAGCTAATTTCGTGGATATTATTGGGTAAAAATATCTTCAGTTGATTTTTGTAGATATTATTAGGTAAGAGAGTCATACACTCCACTCTCACTCCGGGTAAGAGAGTCCTACATTTAACTCTCACTTCGAGTAAGAGAGTCCTACACTTAACTCTCACTTCAGCCTTATCTCTTCCATATCTCATCCATAAGTATCTCCAGCCACCTCTCCCCACGAAATTATCTTCATTTACACTTTCCATTGAAAGAATATCAAACACTCTCTCTCGGACAGCTTTTAGGAGGTCTTTTGCACACCCATTTCAAAGCTTTTGTAAGTATTTTATCATAAAGTCTCCTTCATATAAGTTGTTCCTTTTTTAGTCTAGTTTACGTGGATATCTTATTTGTCTCATTTGAAGATAATTTGGTCAGTCCAATATTGTATAAACTATAGATAGGTCATTCTGGGAGATAAATTGGAGAATATGTTATAGTTTGGAGTTTTTGACCAAGCTAATGGATAGATATTGGTCCAAACTTTTAATGGAGGATTGTTAACATGTGTATATGATTATTTGTTGAGGATTTTTGCATGATTAAAGGTTTTGATGAAAGATTTTCTTAGATTTAGAATCTTAGAAACTGGAAGAGGAAAAACAGTTTCTGTTTTGAGAAAGTTTAACTCTTTGGTGGTCGAAACCTATTCCAATGACATTGATAATTTTATTGGAGGATTATAAGCATCTTATATACATGTTATATTATTATTTTGAAGATATTTGATATTAGTTTCAAAGATATGAAATTTTATGCAAAAAGATATTCAGATAAGCCAAAGTGTGGATATTCTTGGCTAAATTTATGTTTTGGTTAATTTCTAACCATGTGATCTTGAATTAGAAGCTTATATATGTTTTAGGATATCTTTTTAAACCATGTGATGGTTTGGTTTGAAGATCATATATTTATAAGTCATAGATCAAGAAATTTATCAAAACTAGTTGAGAAAAAAGTTTCTGTTTTTGGACTAAGTGTAAAACCAAAAACTCCAAATGTTATTTTGTGATTTTGGTGACTTTAGTTTGATGATTTAGAGCATGGTTGATGTTAGGGTGATATTATGAATATGTTAGAAGTAAGATTTGATTTTTGAAATTTTTGAACATGTTTTGATTTGAAGTCAAAACTTGTGATTCAAGTGCTTGGATCATTTTACAAAAAAGTTTGGTATTGATTATTAGCTTTTTCTAAATGGATATTTTAAGTATAGTTTTGAACCTAGGATTGGAAGATGTTTGTTGCAAAATTTTGGTTTAAGCATGAGTTTTGAAGTTGGAAAGAATTGCAACAAAAATCAAGGGAAATGGCCTATGGATGTTTCGGCCATAGTGTGTTTTCCATACTTGTGTTTTGTTTTAAATTTTTCTGAGTTGATATTTAAGTTTAGGACAAAATTTACATGAGAAATGTAAATTTTGGAAACTTTTGGAGTTAGTATGCAAAATCCTTAAGTTATGGGTAAAACGGTCATTTTTCCACATGTAGAGAGTAAAATGAAAATTTTACTCTTTAAGTTAGTATTTTCCATATTTCAAATTATTAGTATTTTAGTTCTAACTTTTAGAATCACTAATTACAGTTCCTCGTGATCGCACTTGAAGTTTTATAAGAAATGCGGAGATCGAGGTAAGTTAGCTTTTAACTTACTAGCAGTCTACTGTGTATGTGTGCTAAGTAAAGGAACTACAGTGTATGTATGTGTGTTATCATATATGTCATGCCATGCCAAGTTATCATGTAATTGTCTATTATACAAAATTTCTTCTTTCATCAATTTTTATTTGTTACATAATATATTCTGTCATGTATTACTGTACCTTACAAGTACGTCATGCTAAGTATACCATCTATTACATGTATGTCAAGTCATGTAATATTTATTGTTGCAAGTATGTCATGTTAAATATGTTGTCTATTATATGTTATGCCATGTTACGAAATGTTTCTATCTCAAGTTGGCCATGTATTTCAAGTTATGTTCAAGTCACGTTATGTTACGTTGGGACTTCAGTCATTTCGTATTCCAGTCACGTTTCATCTTGATTTCTTATGTATGGGGTCACAGTAATTATGACGTATACACTACGTGAGACACAGCAATTGTGACACGTAGAATACATGGGGCCACAACAACTGTGGAGTATGTATTTAAGCAGTTAAAGAATAAGTTTCCGTAGAATACATGGGGCCACAACAACTGTGGAGTATGTATTTACACGTAGAATACATGGGGTCACAACAACTGTGGAGTATATATTTTTCATGTTAAGTCAAGTTTGTGTAGAATACATGGGGCCACAACAACTGTGGAGTATGTATTTACACGTAGAATACATGGGGCCACAACAACTGTGGAGTATGTATTTTTCATGTTAAGTCAAGTTTGTGTAGAATACATGGGGCCACAACAACTGTGGAGTATGTATTTACACGTAGAATACATGGGACCACAACAACTGTGGAGTATATATTTTTCATGTTAAGTCAAGTTCATGTCAAGTCAAATTCAGTTCATGTTTCAATTTAAGTTATATCAATTATGCTATGTTGTACACCAAGTTATGCTGTAATTACTTATGAATTTGATTATGCATTTATACTTTTACTGTCATCCATGCATCATTAGCTTGTGTGGAAGTTTTTTGTTAACTTAATGAGATTTGTAATCAAATCTCACTTTGGTAGTCCTAACTACCATTCCCCTCGAATGGTAGATCTTGTTACAGGACCTAAAGGAGAATCAGGAGCTGATCAACTAGACACAGTTGACTAAGTGACGGTGCGAAGTCAATGTTAATATAGTAGTTAACGTAAATTACTACTTGTACAATGGAGTTGCATCTCTAGTACTTTTTGGATCATAACCATTTTGGACTAGTGTTGTAATCTGTTCAATGGGTCTTTATGTATGAAGTATGTTTTAAGCATTTGGGATATTTTCAATTTGGTGCATAGTATTACTAAAGAAAAAAATTATCCGCTTCGAATATTGCATAATGTTAGATGCATGTTAGGAACATTGCATCTTATATGTCATGAATGGGGGCAGGTAACCTTGTGTTGCATGTCTCGACGCTTCAAATGTCCGTCCGATCCCAAACGGAATTTGCGGGTGCCACAATTTATCCAACCAGTCCATTTTTAATTCTAGAGATGTCATTTTTTATGAAAAACTTTTTCCCTATAAAACTACACTTACACATCCCTCCAGCTGAACGTTCCCCTCCACATCTCAGATTCCAACACTCGCTACCAATGCCATCAACTAGTCTTTACAATACCTTCATCACAGCATCATCTTGACCCTACAACAGAACCAGTTCTACTACAACCCTCCTCATCTATTGACTCTACAACAGAACCACCTCCATCACACTTCCTCTCATCTCCCACAGAAAATTTCCCACCACAACCAACTTCCCCTTCTCTTCCTTCTAACACTGCACCAGATCAATCTGACCCCATCACATAAACAAATCTATCTCAACCAAATCTTCCTCCTCCTCTCAACAAGTCCTTGCATCCACTACTTCCCTTTCAAGCTCAAAGACTAAAGGTAATTCACTAAACACTCTTTTATATCCAGTACATTAAGTTATGTCTCATGCTAAATTGTCTCCCAAACATGCTGCTTTTGCCATTTCTATACTTCAACAAACCAAACCCTCTACTTATGCACAAGCTGTGAAAAGCCTAGATTGGCATATTGCAATGGATAATGAAATTACTACCTTAGAATTGAACAAGACTTGGGATGTCATTGATCTGCCTATTGACAAAAAGACCAATGGTTCAAAATGGGTCTACAAAATTAAATGCAACTCAGATGTTAAGATTGAAAGGCACAAAGCACTTTTAGTTGCCAAGGGTTACACTCAGAAGGAGGGTCTCGATTACCATGAGACATTTTCACCCGTAGCCAAACTTGTCACAATAAAAACCTTCTTAGCCGTGGCTGCCATCAAAGGGTGGAAACTACATCAATTTGATGTTCATAATGCTTTTTTACATGGAGAATTGAAAGAAGAAGTCTACATGAAAATAGCTCCTGGATACTCAGTTCAAGGAAAGAACAAAGTTTGCAAATTAAACAAAAGTTTGTATGGCCTCAAGCAGGCCTCTCGGCAATGGTATGCCAAATTTTCTTCCTCTTTATTGCAGTTTGGGTTCACTCAATCAAGAGCTGACTACAACCTATTTACTAAAGGCAGTGGTTCATCCTTCCTAGAATTGCTTGTGTATGTTGACGATATTGTTATAGCTTCCAATGATTCTCATGGAATTTCAGCTCTCAAGACTTTTCTAGAGTCACAATTTAAGATCAAAGATCTTGGAACACTTAAATACTTTCTCGGTTTGGAGGTGGCTCGCAACCCAGTTGGAATTCAACTATGCCAAAGGAAATACTGCCTAGATATACTTGATGATGCTGGCTTAACTGCTTGCAAACCTAGCCTCATTCCAATGGACCCGAAACTCAAGCTCACTAAGGATGATGGCCAACCCCTACATGATCCTTCACAATCACCGACCCAATCTTTCTTTTTCTGTCTACCTACTCAGTCATTACATGAGTGCACCTCGGGTTCCGCACCTTCAAGCAGCTTATAAGGTGTTACACTATGTTAAAAAATCTCCTGGCCAAGGTTTATTCTTTCCTGCCTCATCCTCTTGTCAATTAATTTCCTACTATGATTGCGATTGGGCATCATGCCCAGATACAAGGAAATCAACCACCGGCTACTGTGGGTTCCTTGGGTAGTCTCTCATTTCATGGAAATGCAAGAAGCAGACCACCATCTCTCGTAGTTCTGATGAGGCAGAGTACCGTTCTATGGCTGCTACAGCTTGTAAACTTGTCTAGCACAGATACTTACTTGCTGATCTCATGGCACCTCAATCTCAGCCAGCTCAGCTTCATTGTGACAGTAAGCCAGCTCTACACATTGCCTCTAACCCTGTCTTCGACGAAAGGACCAAGCACATCGAATTAGTGATTGAGCTGAATTATTGCATTTTTAATGCTTTTGGAACTAATATATATTAATTCTTTCATTACTTTATCATTGGTTTTATATGGAAAAATGAATAAATCAAAGTTGTAATTTTAATTGATTAAAAGTATGAATTTCTGCTTTAATTTTATCAACTGTTGAATATTATGGATTATGGTACAGATCGCTCGAGCGGAGGCATTTGGCCGCTTGAGTGAATTCAGGCAGATTCAAACGCTCGACTGCCGCTCGACAGTGAGCTCGAGCGGGTGTGCGGGAAAGGAGATCGCTCGAGTGGATGCATTTGGCTGCTCGAGCGAAGTCAGGCAGAGTGGAAAGCTCGATGTTCGCTCGACCCTCCGCTCGAGCGAATTTAGGCAGAGTCGAACGCTCGATGTTCGCTCGACACTCCGCTCGAGCGAATATCGTATTTTACAGATTAAGATTTATTCCACCGTCAGAGTATATAAATGATTTTTTACATCTTGTGGCGGAAGCTTGGCCTGAAAAACTCGGTTTTGAGTAGAGAAATAGTTAGAATTCTTTTTTTTTTCCATTGATTTTCATTTAGATTCGGAGAAGAGGATTCATACAAGCGATCATTCACGCAGATACACAATTTTCACTGGATCATTCACTCACACTGCAGCAGATTGAAGAACTCCTTAAGGGGTCCAATTGCCACTGCAGCTCAGCCTCCTCCACCACTTCAAATCTTCATCTCCATTCAATTGGCTTGATCCTTTCAATTCCCTACTTGCTATTTCATTTCAGTTTTAAGTTTCTAAATTATTTTGGAGAATTTTGATTTAGACGTTTGAGTAATTTATTTGTTATTCATTTAATTCATGTTATTTATTTTTATCATTTCGTTAAGCTTTTCATTTTAATAGTGATTACAATTACAGTGGTTTAATTTGAGAATTTGTGATTTGAATACAATGATGAACCCTAAAACGTTGATTTTGGGGCTTTTCAATTTTCAGTGCATGTTTTGTCAATTACTTCCTAATTTAGTTTAATTCTTAATTTAGTTTTATTAATTTTCGAGTTTAATCTATTAGTCCTTTACATTCCAATCCGAAAATCAAAATCTAAAAACATGAATCTAGTGCATGACTAGTACCCTTTTTCATCCATTGCACATACGATCATTTTATTTTCTCTTTGTGAAGTTTTTCACCATTTTCAATGAGTTTGATTTTTAAGTAACTTTCCCTGAAGAGACGATCTAGGAATTTATTCCTAATTATAACATAACATCCTCCTGCACTTGGGATAGCTTTAGTGCTACTCATTTTTGAGTGAGTCAAGTTTTTGGTGCCGTTGTCGAGGAAAGTATTTTAGTTTAAATTTAAACTCGTTATTTTTATTATGCTCTTTAAACTGATATTTTATGTCATGGGAGGGGGACAGTTCAAATAGGTTGCTTAGAGTCACATCGAGTGTTGAGAGTAGTATACACAATTTAGAGATAGATAGCTCTTCTGTCTTTTCTATTAGTGAGTCAGGTGAGGTGTTACGCCCCCAAATCGCCACGCACAGACACGGAAAAATCGAGACGTCTGGGTAATGACATCACGGGTCACCACCCTATCGACGAGTGCCAAGTGTGTGTATAAGCAACAAATGTGCACGAAGAAACACGCAGCGGATAAGCAAAGTCAATAACTAAGTACCATAATTTTCTTAGTTTAATACAAAGCTGTTTAAAGCATACATAAATAAATATTACAAAACACAAATATAGTTTTAAACTAAATAACAAAACTTAAACTTCAGCACCCCGGCGGAGCCGCATCCTCGGGCTCAGCCTCCTCCTCCTCATCCTCGATCTCTACACCAAAATCTACGGTACCAAAAAATGGTGCCGCAGGTAAGTAAAATCCAAATACCACCAAATAAAAACATATAGAACTCAAACAATATGCATGAAAGGATGCCAATGCACAAAACCCATAAAATCATATTTTTTCCACGCACGCCAAAAATTCCATTTGGCCCAAAAACATATCCTTTCCAAATATCACGCCAAAAGTCACATTTGGCCCATATCCGAATCAAACCATTAACCAATTAATCCGTATGCACCATGACCTTCCCTAGGGGTCATCCGCACACCCTGGCTCCTGTGCCACACCACAGGTAACAACCACGCGTGTGACACCTAAACGAGCGATGCCCAGTTTCGCGCCCCGCGCGTTCGTAGCCAAGCATCCTCTAGCCTTCGCCAGTGAAAGGCCACGGAGTCGGTGCGTAGAGCGATGCCCGGTTCCGCGCCCGGCGCGTTTGTAGCCAAGCATCCCCTAGCCCCCACTCCCGTCGTCGCCCAGCAACAATTCAGGGGACGTCACTTAGTTTATTACGCTCCCGAGAGACCAGACGAGCTCCACCAAGATAATACCCCATCCCGGCTTGAGGTCGTGATACACACGCACTCGAAAATCCACTTACGCCAATAAAACAGGATTTTCTCAAATTAAATAAAATGCACATGCATGCACTATGTAAATGCGATTTCAATGCACAAAATGATCAACCAACCATAAATCAGAAAATCAAACAACTCTGTCCTCCATCCATCCGACCCCCGAACTCCTCGGACTCAGTCCGGAATCAGCCAACCAACAACAAATAATTATTGAATGAAAAAAATATATTTAAATCTAAAAGTAGGGTTTGGAAAATACTTACAGCGCTATATGGTATTTTTAGAAAGCTCGCGGTGTTGCAAATGGCAGAAGAAAAGCAACGTAACAGTGAAATTTCACTGTGGCCGTGGGTTGTAAAATACCTACTTTTGAACGGGGACAAACCAAGGCTCGGGATTGATAGGGAATGGTCTAAGGATGTTTATAAAGCTAAGGGAAGTGGAGTTTGGCCATGGGTGGCGGCGAAAACGGCAGAGGAAGAGCTTAAACGCCCAAAATGGAAACTAGCTCGTGGGAGCTGTTCCGACGACTGTTAGAGGCCAGAAATGATTGGGTTAGGACGGCAAGGAGTCGGTGATAAAGTGGTGAAGAGGTGGTGGCCGGAGGTGGAGTGACGGTGGCAGATCGGAGCAAAAACTGTGTGGCTTGATGGGCTTTTTCCGGCTAAATGGCGGCACGGTTGGGGATGAAACTTGGTGGGGTGGTTCACTGGAGGGAGGGGAAGAAAATGGTGGGGGTGGTGTGCCGCACGGTGGCCGGCGGCGGTGGGTCTGGGCAGCTGGCGTGATCGGCGTGAAGGAGAGGAGAGAGAGTGCGCGCGGGAGAGAGAACCGGGGAGGAGAAAAAGAAAGAAAAAAAAAAGAAAGAAAAAGAAGAAAAAAGAGAAAGAAGAAAAAAAAGAAAAAAAAGAAAAGAGAAAAAGAAAAGATGATGGAAAAGAAATGAGGTCCAGTCCTCACTCCGGAAACCAAAACAGTTCCACCGAAAACGACATTAAAAACTGTAAAACGACTAAATAAATAAAACATAACATCAAATAAATAAAAACCAATTAAAATACATTAATTTAAAATAAATAAACCAATATATTAATTAAATTAAAAACAACCCTTCAGTAAAAATACACGTAAAAGCGGGTCATCACATGAGGAAATTGAAATTGAACCAGAAAACATGGCTGCACCTGTACCACGCACTCTTAACGATTATTTGCAACCCACTCGCACCACTACACCTTCATGCATAGTTTTACCTGAAAATGCACCTAATTTCTCTATTAAGCATGGCATGATATCAGTGATACCTCAGTTCCACGGGATGGATTCTGAGAGTCCTTACCAGCACTTGACAGATTTTGAGTTGGCTTGCACTACTTTTATCACTAGGGCTGTTACTAATGAATTCATTAGACTTTGTTTATTTCCTTTCTCTTTAAAGGATAAAGCAAAGATTTGGTTTAATTCTTTGAGGCCTAATTCTATTTCTAGTTGGTCTGATATACAGCGTGAATTCTTACAAAAAAAATTTCCTTTTCAGAGAACTCAATTTTTGCAAGAGCGAATCAGCCAGTTCAATCAGAGACCTGATGAGACCTTTCAGGCCAGTTGGAAAAAATTTAAAGATCTGGTGAACATTTATCCACATCATGGTTTTGAATCTTGGAGGTTGGTGAGCTATTTTTACACTGGTCTCACTCCAGAATGCAAGCCGTTTGTTCAGACAATGTGCAATAGGGAGTTCTTTAGCAAGGAACCTGATGAAGCACTATCATTTTTTGACTACCTTGCTGAGAGCGCACAACAGTGGAACACTCGTACTGATCGAGTTCCATTAGCAGCACAGCCACTGAGGGCTATTTCTGGAGAGGGCAAATATGAGCTTAAGGAAGACACTGATGTTCAAGCCCGAATAGCTGCATTGACTAGAAGGCTGGAGGTCATGGAAATGGAAAAAGTGAAGGTCGTGAAAGTAGTAGAGGCATGTTCTATATGTGCTGATTCAAACCATAAGACCCAAGACTGCCCGATTATGCCAGTATTTCAAGAAGGTGGGTCTGAGCAGATGCAATCAGCTAACTGGGTTAATAGAGCACAGAATCAGCCTTTCTCCAACACATATAATTCGGGGTGGAGGAATCATCCAAATTTCTCATGGAGAAATGATCAGCCTGGTCGGTCTCCACCACCTCAGCAGCAGCCATTTAATCAGGGTGCTCCTCAGCACCAGTATCCGCCATATTAGAATCCTCAGAGCTATCCTTATGTAGCTCCTCCTGGATTTCAGCCTCATGTAGCTGCTCAGATGGCCAATACACTTCAGCAATACATGCAGATTCAGGCCACCACAAATAATTAGAACACTCAGGCCATAAATGAGTTGTGAGGCACTATTAATAAGATGAGCACAACCTTGAGCACCCTAGAGAAAGGGAAATTTTCAGCACAGCCTCAACCTAATCTTCAAGTATACAGGCAGCAACAATTGCAAGTGCATAATGTCTCAGGAGATGTTATTGAGACAACGAAGGTAGTTCTTACTTTGAGAAGTGGGAAGGAAGTTCCCCAACCAGAGATGCCTATAGACACACAGGTAGTTGGTCCTACACCTAAAGATGTAACAGAGACTGATAAAGTTGAAAAAGAATCAGAGGTAGTAAGACCAGAGCTGAAGAAGCCTGTGAGTGCAGATGTTGAGACTAGTAAGGGATACCAACTTGTGGTTCCCTATCCTTAGAGATTGGCAGCTAGCCAAAAGAACAAGTATCACACGGAGATTCAAGAGATTTTCAAGTAAGTGAAGATCAATATTCTACTCTTGGATGCCATACAACAAGTGCCTTCATATGCAAAATTTTTGAAGGACTTGTACACAGTGAAGAGGAAGCTGAATGTGAAGAAGAAAGCTTTCCTAACGGAGCAAGTTAGTGCATTGATATTGAGCGAGACTCCTCAGAAGTTTGGAAATCCCAGCTCTCCCAACATTTCCATTATGATTGGTGAATCACGCATTGGGAGAGCTTTACATGATTTGGGAAGTAGTGTGAACTTGCTACCGTTCTCAGTATATGAGCAGTTGGGATTGGGTAAGCTGAAAAAGACCTCCATCATGCTACAGTTGGCTGACAGATCAGTTAAGGTACCGAGGGATATTGTAGAGGACGTGTTGGTCCAGGTGGACAAATTCTACTACCTAGTGGATTTTGTGGTTCTTGACATGCAGCAGCCGGTCTCCACTATTTACCAAGCTCCTGTCATCCTAGGAAGACCATTTCTAGCTACATCAAATGCTTTGATCAATTACAGAAGTGGAGTTTTGAAGCTTACCTTTGGGAACATGGCACTTGAGTTGAACGTTTTCAACGCTTGCAAGATGCCAGCACATTTTGATGACACAAGTGATTTGAATGCTGTGGAGAGTTTGACACCAACAGATTTTATTTGCTCAACTTCTCCTTTATCTGATGATGATTATATTTTTCAGACACCTGAATTTTTACTTGATGAGAAAATTGATCATATCAATGAAGATGACTTTGATTTTTTTGATTGTTTTGCAGATTCTTCTTTACCACTTGAAGTACAATTTGCGGGAGCAAGATGGAAACTCCAGTTTGAAGCTCTACCACCACCAGACATGCTTAAATCTTCAGAGGAAGAAGTTCCCCAGTTGAAACTGAAACCACTTCCTCAAGATTTAAAGTATGTGTTCCTTGGTCCTGAAGAAGGCACTTTTCCGGTGGTGATTTCCTCAAAGCTAAATCAGAAGGATGAAGCCCAGTTGATTGAAGTATTAAGGAAGTATCGAGGCGCAATTGGTTGGACAATAGCTGACATCAAAGGCATTGATGCCGCTGTATGTACCCATAGAATCCATCTTGAAGATGAATGATAAAAATCTGGTTTGACTGTCATAAAATCTGGTTTGACTCGCAGTAGGTATCATTTACCCTATCTCAGACAGTAAGTGGGTAAGTCCAACTCAAGTGGTACCAAAAAAATCTGGTTTGACTGTCATAAAAAATGATAAAAATGAGTTGATTCCAACTAGAATGGTTACTGGCTAGAGAATGTGCATTGATTATAGACAACTTAATTCAGCCAGTAGGAAGGATCATTTTCCTTTACCATTCTTGGATCAAATTTTGGAAAGAGTAGCTGGTCATGCATATTATTGTTTCTTGGATGGCTACTCTGGTTATTATCAAATTGTTGTAGCGCCTGAGGATCAGGAGAAAACCACTTTCACTTGTCCTTTTGGCACTTTTGCTTTTACTAGAATGTCTTTTGGTTTGTGTAATGCTCCAGCTACTTTTCAGAGATGCATGATGAGTATTTTTTTTTCACATGATTGATGATATTTGTGAAATATTCATGGATGATTTCTCTATTTTTGAAAAATTCTTTGAGAGTTGTTTGCATACTTTGGCACGTATTCTCTAGAGATGCGAGGAAAAAAATCTTTTACTTAATTGGGAGAAATGCCAATTTATGGTTACTCAGGGCATTGTATTGGGGCATATTGTTTCTTCTGAGAGTATAAAGGTTGACAAGGCAAAGATTGAATTAATATCTAAACTTCCTATCCCTAGGACAGTTAGGGATATTCGTTCTTTTCTTGGTCATGCTGGCTTTTATAGGCGGTTTATTCAAGGGTTTAGTTCTATTGCAAAACCTTTGAGCACTCTTTTACAAAATGATATTGAATTTGTTTGGACTGATGAGTGCCAAAAAGCTTTTGATACCCTGAAAAAGTCACTTACCACTGCCCCGATTGTGCAACCCCCATAGTGGAACCTTCCCTTTGAGATTATGACAGATGCTAGTGATTATGCCTTAGGAGCTGTTTTAGGGCAGCGGGTAGATAATAGGCCATTTGTGATTTATTATGTTAGTAGAACCTTGAATGATGCCCAGAAAAATTATACCACTACTGAAAAAGAATTGCTTGTAGTGGTTTTTGTACTTGATAAATTTCGGACTTATATTCTTGGTTCTCCTGTTACTATTTTCACTGACCACTTTGCTCTTAAGTATTTGTTGGCTAAGAAAGATGCAAAACCACACTTGATTCCCTTGATTCTATTACTTCAAGAGTTCAACATCAACATTAAGGACAAGAAAGGAGTTGAAAACGTGGTAGCTGACCACCTCTCTAGATTGTCATCATCTCCTTCTTCAAATGTTAGCCTTCCTCTTGATGATAGTTTCTCGGATGAGTAGCTGTTTGTGGTTGATAGAGCTCCCTGTTATGCTGATGTAGTCAATTATCTGGTGACTGAGCGAATGCCTTCTGAATGGTCCACTCAAGATAAGCGTTGATTTCTCTCTGAGGTACGACACTTTTATTTTGATGATCCATATCTTTTTAAATACTGTTCGGACCAATTGATTCGAAGATGCATTCCTGATGATGAGTTTTCTTCGGTTTTGAGATTTTGTCATATGGGTGCATGTGGTGGTCATTTTTTAGCAAAGAAAACAGTTTCAAAAATTTTGCAAAGCGGTTTTTACTGGCCTTCCATGTTTAAAGATGCCTATAATGTTTGCAAGGCTTGTGAGCCTTGTCAAAAATTGGGATCCATTAGCAAAAGAGACATGATGCCTCTTTCCCCTATTCTGACTTTAGAAATTTTTGATTGTTGGGGAATAGACTTCATGAGACCTTTTCCGGTTTCTTTTGGAAACACATATATTCTTTTAGTTGTGGATTCTGTTTCAAAATGGGTGAAAGCCATTGCTTGCAAAACAAATGACCATCATGTTGTTCTGAAATTTTTGCAATCTTTGTTTGCTCGTTTTGGCATGCCAAAAGTTATTATAAGTGATGGGGGTTCTCATTTTTGCAATAAACCATTTTCTACACTTGTGAAGAAATATGGTATCACACACAGAGTTTTTACCCCTTATCACCCTCAAACAAATGGGCAAGCTGAATTGGCAAACAGAGAGATAAAAATTATTTTAGAGAAAACCATCAAGTCTAATAGGAAAGATTGGTCGGTTAAACTTCTTGATGCTTTGTGGGCTTATAGGACAGCTTTTAAAACAAATCTAGGGATGTCTCTTTATCGATTATTTTATGGTAAAGCTTGTCATTTACCTGTTGATATTCAGCATCGAGCTCTTTGGGCCATAAAACATGTTAACATGTCACTTGATGAAGCTTCAGGGTTGAGAAAATTACAGATCAATGAATTGGATGAAGCTCGTCAGAATGCTTATGACAACACTCAGCTTGCAAAGGAACGCATGAAAATTCTGCATGATCAGAAAATTCATCCAAAGCATTTCACACTTGGCCAGGAAGTTCTTCTTTACAACTCTCACTTGCACATTTTTCCTGGAAAGTTGAAATCCCGATGGAGTGGGCCATACATTGTAAAGACCGTTCATCCTCATGGTGCGGTAGACATTGTCAGTCCGAAGAATGGTAATAGCTTCACTGTCAACGAACAACGTCTAAAGTCATTTCTGAAGGTCTTTGACCTACATGAAGAGATCTTGCTTGTGCAAGACCCCAGGGAAGTGTTTTGATTTGCTTCTCATTCTTTACAGTTTTCTTTACTTGCTTTGTTTTTATTTGTTCTTTTGCTTTGATTTTATATTTCATATTGTTTGTTTGTTTTGCTTTTTTCTTTTCTGTGCACTTTGTTTTCTTTCGTTCGACTCATTGAGGACTATGTCTCTCACTAGTTGGGGGGTAGTATGTGTGCACAGTTTAAAAAATAAATAAATAAATAAATAAGATTTGTGAAATTTGAGCATCTTGGTGGAGTAGTTGAGTGAGATCATTTGTGAAGATTTATTTTCAAGCTTAAACATAAAGCATGATTTTTTATGCATCATATTTTGTTGATATGTGACTTGAAACACCGGGATGTTATGCTTATTGAGATGAAACTTGATAAAACTTTTGTAGAACGAAAGGCAAATTTTGAAGGACATTTTGCACATGCTTACGCTTGTAGTATTCCTTATTTACCATTCATTGATTTAACACCGGAGAAGTAAACTGCAGGACTACCGAGCCATGCCAAAAAGAAAAAGAAAAAAAAAAGAAAAGGATTTGAAAAGATTAGAATGAAAAGAAAAGAAGAAAAGAAAAAAACAAAAGGAAGAGAGAAAAAAGAAGAGAGAAAATGAATAAAGGCGACAACTTAGTGAACTTTCCTAAGTAAAAAGGACTAGAAATAGTTACCCAAGATTTCGGAGGTTGAGTGTCCAACTTTTAAAAACAGAGCTGGCGTGAAAACTGCTAGTCCCTTGAGCTTTGAGGTAGTTAGAATCAACAATAATTAATCTTAAGGTTGAAAAATCCTATGGCAAATCATGACTAGTAATGAGGAACACACAACCGGTCTAACTCCACACACACATTTGAGTTTTGAGACATTTGCCTTAATCCTATGTGAAATATTGTTGAGATAGCCTTGGTGGGTATAACCCTTGGGAGTTGAGTAGTAACGTGTCACTTTTGTGAGAATTCAGAATTGTGTTTGATTATTTTTGTTTGAATTTCGATCTTTATACAATATTCATCTCAATTAATTTTCACTATTTTGCTCAAAGATTAGCAAAATGCTAGTTGGGGGGGTGTGATTGAGCTAAATTATTGCATTTTTAATGCTTTTGGAACCAATATATATTAATTCTTTCATTACTTTATCATTGGTTTTATATGGAAAAATAAATAAATCAAAATTGTAATTTTAATTGATTAAAAGCATGAATTTCTGCTTTAATTTTATCAACTGTTGATTACTATGGATTATGGTACAGATCGCTCGAGCGGAGGCATTTGGCCGCTCGAGCGAATTTAGGCAGATTCAAACGCTTGACTGCCACTCGACAGTGAGCTCGAGCGGGTGTGCGGTAAAGGAGATCGCTCGAGCGGAGGCATTTGGTCGCTCGAGCGAAGTCAGGCAGAGTGGAAAACTCGATATTTGCTCGACCCTTTGCTCGAGCGAATTTAGGCAGAGTCGAACGCTCGATGTTCGCTCGACACTCCGCTCGATGTTCGCTCGACACTCCGCTCGAGCGAATATCGTATTTTACAGATTAAGGTTTATTCCACCGTCAGAGTATATAAATGATTTTTTACATCTTGTGGCAGAGGCTTGGCCTGAAAAACTCGGTTTTGAGTAGAGAAACACTTAGAATTCATTTTTTTTTCCATTGATTTTCATTCAGATTCGGAGAAGAGGATTCATACAAGCGATCATTCACGCAGCTACACAATTTTCATTGGATCATTCACTCACATTGCAGCAGATTGAAAAACTCCTTGAGGGGTCCAATTGCCACTGCAACTTAGCCTCCTCCACTGCTTCGAATCTTCATCTCCATTCAATTGGCTTGATCTTTTCAATTCCCTACTTGCTATTTTATTTTAGTTTTAAGTTTCTGAATTGTTTTGGAGAGTTTTGATTTAGACGTTTGATTACTATTTATTTGTTATTCATTTAATTCATGTTATTTATTTTTATCGTTTCGTTAAGCTTTCATTTTAATAGTGATTACAATTACGGTGATTTAATTTGAGAATTTGTAATTTGAATACAATGATGAACCCTAAAATATTGATTTTGGGGCTTTTCAATTTTCAGTGCATGTTTTGTCAATTACTTCCTAATTTAGTTTAATTCTTAATTTAGTTTTATTAATTTCTGAGTTTAATCTATTAGTCCTTTACATTCTAATCCGACAATCAAAATCTAAAAACATGAATCTAGTCCATGACTAGTACCCTTTTTAATCCATTGCACATACCATCATTTTATTTTCTCTTTGTGAAGTTTTTCACCCTTTTCAACGAGTTTGATTTTTAAGTAACTTTCCCTGAGGAGACGATCTAGGAATTTATTTCTAATTATTACACGACATCCTCCTGCACTTGGGATAACTTTAGTGCTACTCATTTTTTAGTGAGTCAATTAGATTGCCATCTAATTTGGGATAAGATTCAAGAGGGCATCATCTCAACTGCATACACACCCTCTTCTTGCCAGTTAGATGACATCCTCACCAAAGCTTTATATTCTCCAATGTTCTATTCCTTACTGAGCAAGATGGAGAGTGTATGTCAGATGGGAGTTATTGACATACACTCTCCATCTTGAGGGGGGTGTTAGAGATATCACAGCAAGCCAGCTTAGCTCAATGCTCCAGCTCAATAACAGCCAACTCAGATGTGCTCCGGCACAACAAAGATGGTTCTGGGTTGCTTCGTATTGTAATTCTATTTTTTGTAGATTGTACAAGCTAGTTAGGGATTATTATTCTTTTATTCCTTTATGCTTACTATATTTAGATAGTATAATACACTGTACAGAATCAAGGGAAATGAGTACAAGCATTGTACCTTACTGCAGCAAACTTCTCTGCATTTTATTTTCTGCATTTTTTGTTTTCTTGCAAATGGCCAATTTTATCAAAATCAACACAATAAGAGAAAGAATGTCAGAGAAAAAACATGAAAAGATGAGAGGAGAAGGAAATAAACAAAAGGAAAATGAGGATGAGACATGCAAAGCGGAGGTCCTCACCATGATCGAGGTGCATGCAAGAAGGGGGTTAGATAAAATAGCAAGCGACCAAACGACTTTTTCTTCATCCTCTTAAAAGGGAGCTCCAACAAGAGAGTTTTTTCTAGTAAATATATTTAAGATCTTTATTAAACAGTAAAAAAATGAGAGATTATGAGATATTATAAGCAAGTATATTATAGTAGATTCTTTCTTTTTAAATGTCTATAGACATAGGCATTATATCGAACCACATAAATCTCTATGTCTCAATTTCTTACTTTCTTTGCATTTATTTTCTATACACCGATATGGATGTATGCACTAACACTGTACGACCATACCAAACCACACCGATTGAGACTCGAATCATCATAGTGGGCTATGAATGACCATTTCTCCCATTTCGACTTATTGTGCAATTTTTTATACATCAACATTTGAAGTATCGATTTAAGATATTATGAGAAAATTATTCTTCTTCTGCCCATCTTCTAGCAATTTCTTTTTTCATAGAAAAAGGGTAGATGTCAAAGTCACGTATTCTTAGAACATAGTCATAGAAAGAAAATTAGCCAAAAAATGCGATATATTTGCTTCAAAAAAATAGAAGGTAAAAAAAATATAAAGAGGCAAACGAATAACAATTTAGTGAATATGTATATCTTTATATATGATAAATTATAGAAAAAATTAGATTTTCCTTTTTAAGCTGTTTTTTAAAATTATTTTTATGAATAAGAATATAGGGGGCGTTGTTTTTCATTTTTGTATGTTTTTTTAGTCACTTCTAATATTCTAAACTTTTGGCACAATTTTTGCATTAACCCCAATGGACCAGCGAATTATCAATGACTCATATATTATACAAAAAATATAAATTACTTAAAAAATTATTCAAAAAATGAGTTCTATCCGATTATGTAAACTTTATTTAAAATATAATTTGCTCCAGGAGTCCGCTACATGTAGTGGATATTGTTCATCATGTAAATATTTTTTATTATTTATATTTCATTTACTATCTCATTTTATTTTACTTTGATTTTCACCATGTAAGTAAATTCTTTTTTTTTTTTATCATTTAAAACACATTTATTTCATTTTCCTCTAAGAAATATATTGGAAATATTTTTTATCCATTTTGTTTTTCATATTTTGATATTATTTTTTATTTTTTATTTGGCTTATATGTTTTTACTTTTTGTGTATAGAATTGAATTATATTACATTGTATATAAAAGTATATTGCAAATATAAAAAATATATGGATTTTGCAAATTTATTGGTATTAAATGAAATTTTTAAAATGAATAAAAAGATTTTTTAAATAATATGAAGAAAAAATAGATAAATTGATGTATAATATATTGTAAAAATCATTATTTAAAATAGATAAAATAAAATTTAATTATGTATTTAAAATGATAAGATAAAAAAAAAAATCAGTTTAAATGCGCTTACCACCTTCTTGAAAAAACATAATTTTCCTCCAACTATAAATTTTCTTTAACCCATAAAACAACAAAAGTCCATTAAACACATGAAAAGCACATATTTTTTTAATAGTCAAAGTTAAAATTTACATATTAATTAACATGACACCCACAACGATCCCACCAAGGCACAGTGGACACCAACGACTTGTGACAGTGAAATATCATATCAAAATGCACTTAGTTTAGTGGGTATTTATCATTTATCGTCTTTCATGCTATTTTTGAGCTTTTTTCTCTCTGTCTTACTTTTTTTTTTAACTACTGATAGTAAGGTTTTGCTCTTTTCTTCCATTAAACTCGGTTTAATTATAAGTAGTTCTCAATTCATCTCATTTTATTATTATAAGTTTTATATAAAATAATTTTATATAAAATATAATAAGTAATTATTCTCAACTCATTTCTCTAATTTTAGTAAAAAAACGGTTGAAATTTCTTACATCCCCATTTAGATATTGAGATGGTTTCATATCATTTTATCTCATTTCAATATTTAAATATCATTTAGAAATATACCTTTTAATTTCAAATCATCAATTATTTCAAGTCTCAAGACAAAATAAAAATAAGAATTATATTATAATAATATTTTAATTTAATTTTTTTATCCGTTCCTAAAATCTCATAAAAATATTTTAATTCAAACTATTTTATTATTATATACAAAATATTTAGTACTATTTATTAATTTTTCATATAATATTTCCAAACTCTATAATATCTTCTGAAGAGATATATGTGTAGATGTAGGTCCTACCTACAAGATTCCATATTGATCATGATCCATGTGCAAACTACTCCGGTGGGTCTCATGACACGTTTATTTTTATCATTTGGTTACTCATTTTTTCACCCCACTATTTTTACTGGCTATACCTAAAGTCTCGTTTGGTTACACAAATGAGATGGGATGAGATATTTTAAATAGTAATGAATAAAATATTGTTATAATATAAATTTTTTATTAGGATTTGAAAAAGTTAAATTGTTTATTATATTTTATATGAAGATTTGAAAAAGTTATAATGATGAATTGAGATGAGATTTTTAGTTTTGTGTAACCAATCCGGGTAAGTGTTTTTTCCACCTATATTCCCAATCCACCCTCTTTGCACACAGCATCAATGTTTCATATTTGATTTATTGTTCTTGTGCCTATCTTCATTAATTTGATCAACTTTCATAATGTGCTCCATCAACTATTTTTAATACCACAATTTTATCCTAATCATTTAATCCCTTTGAGAAATTAAAAGCACAAATATAAATTAAAGGGTAAAGAGAGTTTAAAATTTTACACATTTAGCATAAGAGTCGACAACGTTCATTCGATCACATTATCATTATCATTATCATTTATGACGTAATAATATATTTCTTAAAGATCTGTATATTTTAATACTATATTTAGTATCGCTCTACTTTCTTACCATGTATTAATCAAATGAAATTAAGAAATTTAATTGTTGAAGTCAAAGTACTATGGCGGGTTGATGCCAGAAAGTACATTCAATTATTTTTTTTTTTTTTTCTGTTGGTAAAATAAATGGAGCATTAATTATGAAGTTTCAATTATTTTTCTTTCGAGGCTTCAGATTTTTTTTTGGGTGTCTCATTCCTTGTCACTTTAAAAGGTCACTTTCATAAATTTAATTGGGGGCAGTGGGCCCACCGTCCCAATTTAATATTCTGGCCGATGGAACGAAATTAACAGGGAAAATGTTACGATGTACCTATTTTTCTGTACAAACTTCCCTAAAAATTCTTATATATATATATATATATAATACACAATGTATTCATGTGTATTATTAAAAATTATCACGATAAAAATTAATATTATTAAAAATCATTTATAAGAAATAAATTATAAAATACTTCTAACACATAAAAACTTATCAAGGAAATAAAATAAAAAGTTGAAAGAAGTAAACTTTTTTAATTGTTCATTTTTTTAATCATTTTTAAATTTTATATATGTAAAATGAAATTGTTCATAAAAAGCTTCCTGATTTTTGCCGCTCTTCTTCCCCTTACTTCTTTATCTATGCACTTTCCCTGTAAAGGTAGTTCTCTTCTTAGTTTATTTTATTTCTTTAAAAGCTAAAAAGGACAAAGTTTCAATTATTTTTCTAACTCTTGAGAGACACGAGTAGTACAAGAAAACTTTCAAGCCGCAAATCATTCAAATGATAGTGGCGATTTTACAAAAATCATCTTGCGTAGTCCTCATGCACCTCTAACAACTGCGTGTGTTGCTCATGTGTCACCTATTTCAATAGCTTTAATCACCACACACGTTGGATCATTGGAATCGCCACCATAAGATATTTTAAATTTGACTTATGTGGTTGAATAGAGACAAATATGTTGTCTTCATATACTATCACAGATTCTGAAGTCTATTCGCCCAAACTGTAATCTGTACTCAACTTTTCGCACACGCAAAAATTTTTGGCTTAACATGACCTAACTTGATATTATTTGAAGAGTAATAATTTTTACCAAATTAACTTGGAGGATTTTCTCTTCCCATTTTTAGAAATGACAAAAGCCTATTGATCACGTGACAAATCATATTTTTAATAATTAAAGCTAAAATAAACATGTGCATCTTCACTAAAAATAAATAAACATGTATTTCTTATATTCTCAAAAGATACATGACAATTTTTTCTCATTATTTTAAATAACTATGTTTAAAATGAGATATATTTTTGTAAAACATCTTATGATAATAACATCATTATACAAAAATACTCTTATTTTATCACATTATTATGAAATATGTTGTGAAAATGTATTTTGTCTATATCATTACTCTTAATTTAAAGAGATTTTGTCACCCCAATTTAGAGGAAAACCTTATCTTTTTAAAAACAAAAACTTCTAAGTAGTCTAGATGAGCAATCCTAACCTCATTAAAAAAAAAAAAAAAAAAGGAGAATATTGAATAGAATGCAATGTATTTTGTAAAATTTAGACAATTGAAATAAGAAAGAAGATTATTTTAACTAATTTCACCTAAAGTTCATAAATTCCAATGTGAATACGTTGTACAACTAGTAATATTTGTAAAAGGGTGACCATACAGCCACAACAGTTGGTATTTCCTAAGAGCTATCATTAGTTGATTCTGTGTATGTGTGTGTTTTTTTTTAGGTTTTTTTTAACATATATTTTGTAACATTTTAATATTTTTTTAAATGATAACATTATTAAAAAATATTTACTTAATTATTAAAAATAAAAATAAAAAAATTCCGTGTCAATGCAGATCTACCAGCGAGCTCTCAACATTTTCATTTGTCAAATCAAATCGCACTTAGTTTGGTGGGTCTCTTATTATCATTTCTCATCTGTAATGCTAAAGCCAACACTAATTTATAAAGCTCCGTTAATTACGGATGGCTCTTTTTTCTAATTTATTTTTTATTATTATTGAGATGTTGTACGTCATTTTACCTGTATATTTTATTTTCATAGGTCCCAATGTGAATGGCACTGGTAATTTGGTAATTCTTTTATAGAATTAATCTTTTCGTAAGTTTCCATGTAAAAATTTTTAAATAAAATTATTATTTGAGTCTTGTTAAGTACAAGTAATTTAGCACATCAAATCGCATACCACCGATTTTTTTTATTAAAAAATAAAAATAAAATAAGAAAAGGTCCTCTATCTCGTAAAAATCATTTTTTTTTTTTTAAAAAAAAGAACCTCACATCTTCATTTCATTCACTATAATCACTTGTTAAAGATTTGTCAAAGAATACATGAGAAAACACCTCTTCTGGACAATCTTCCATCCAGACTAATTCCTCATCTAAACCAATTGCTTTCTTGGCCAAGCTATGTGCCGCCTTATTTCATTCTCTATATATGTGTTGCAACTTCCAACTACTTACACCAGAAAACATACTTCTCAAATCATCTACTATTTGTCCATACCAAACCCAGTTTTTATCTATATTATTTAGAGCATTTAATATGGTCGGGGCATCACCCTCAAATTTAACATTTATAAACCTCAGTTCAGTACATACCTCGACAGCTCGCCACAGTGCTTGTAATTCAACAACTATTGGACTGCAGATATTAGTTCTAGGCATACATAAGCATGTAAGAACTTCTCATTTCTCATCCCTTATCACCACACCGGCTCCCCATCTTTAGAGATCTTTGATCAAAAGCTGCATCCCAGTTGATTTTCACTATATTTTCTCCAGGCCTCTTCCATTTCACTTCTCTACCACCTGCTGTAACTGACAGCCTATTAACCTCTCCCACCTTTTGAGCTTCTCTGTACTCCTCCAAGTCTTCAATAGCCTGACTAATCACACTCTTTGGCCCTGTAAATTGTTCTTCAAAAATCAGTTTGTTCCTTCTCAACCAGATTTTTCGCATGGACACTGCTACCATTTCAACTTCCATTTTAGGCAACTTCTGAATTATTCTATCCCATATTTCACATAAGTTTTCATCACTGCAGGACCACTTCTTTAGAGGACTAGCATTTTCTGCCCATACATCCCTTGCAGCTTCACAACTCCATATAGCATGGCCCACAGTTTCAACTTCTCTAAAACAAATAGGACATCAGTCATCTTCCACCATCCTTCGTTTAACTAAATTCTGTTTGGTAGGAAAACAGTCATCCATTTCTCTCCACATGAAGTTCTTTACCACTGCAGGAACTTCCATTTTCCATAAAGCCTTCCATCTACCAATTTCATAATTCCTGCTAGAGGACTCCCCTTTGTTTCTGTTTTTTAGTTCCATATCTAAATGATATGCACTCCTTATTGAGAAGATCCCATTATTTGTGTAGCCCCAAATTTGCTTGTCATTGGCACCCTTTTTGCTTACAGGAACCAGTTTCACAATATTGGCTTCTTCACTTCCCAACACACTTTCCATTTACCTTCCTCCATCAACTCAACCACCTTTGCTTCCCTACTAAGAACCTATACAGGAACTTGAGATGGTCTCCAAGAGGTCCATGAGGGGATCCATTTATCTTTCCATATGCCTATCTGTTTTCCATTCCCCACCCTCCAAACTACTCCCTCTTTAAGTAATCTCAAAGCACTCCATAAGCTTCTCCATATTACTGAAGGGCACCAACCAAGCTTTGATGACATTAGATCCCTTCTTCTAAAATATTTCTCTTTAAGAATTGTAGCTGACAAGGATACAGGATTAGTTAAAACTCTCTAACATTGCTTGGCCAACATTGCTGAGTTGAAGCTGTCCATATCCCTAAAGCCTAAACCACCTGAGTATTTAGCAACCCCCATTCTTTCCCAACTCCTCCAATGTGTTTTCCTATAATTTTGTTTATGACCCCACCAAAACCTTGCTATTAATGAAGATATTTCATTACACAACCTCTTAGGAAGGTGAAAAACATTCATGTGGTATGTTGGGATAGCTTGAATTACAGCTTTTAAAAGCACCTTTTTTCCAGCCTGAGATAGAAACTGATTTTTCCAGCTATTTAGTCTCTGCCAAATCCTCTCCTTAATAACTCTAAAAGCATTGTATTTCGACCTTACAACCATTGAAGGTAGGCCTAGATACTATTCACTGTCACTGTATAGTCTTGCCCCAATTACTGCCCTTAACTACCTCCTTTCCTCCCTTCTTGTATTACCACTGAAAATTATTGAGGTTTTCTGATGATTTAAACATTGACCTGAGACTGCCTCATATATTTTCAACAGCTCCTTCAATCTTCTCCATTATCTCATGTTGGCTTTACAAAATAAAATGCAGTCATCAACAAACATTAAATGGGTTACAGCTGTTCCTCCTCTGATTACAGTAGCCTCTTTCACCTCCCCCTTCTTCTCAGCTTCATTGATCAGACTACTAACCCCTCAGCACAAAGTACAAACAAAAATAAAGACAATGGATCTCCTTGCCTGATCCCCCTTGAAGGCTCAAAACACTCACCAACTCTACCTTTAACCAGTGTAGAATATGATACTGTAGAAACAGTTCTCATGATTAATTGCACCCACTGATCACAGAAACCCAGCTTGTTCATCGCTTCCTCCAAGTACCTCCACTCTACACGGTCATAGGCTTTGGACATGTCCAATTTGACCGCCATACTCCCCTCCTTTCCCTTCTGCCTATTTCTCATTGAGTGCAACATCTCATATGCTATTAAAATGTTATATGAGATCAATCTTCCCCTAATAAATGCACTTTGTTGGTGACAAATCACATCAGGCAATACTATTTTCAACCTATTTGCTAATGTCTTAGCCATTATCTTGTATAAGACATTACACAAGCTTATAGGTCTAAATTCTCCAACTGTAACAAGCTCTTTAACCTTGGGAATCAGTGCTATAAGGGTTTGATTTATACTTTTCAGATCACCTCTTCCTTTCATAAACTCCATCACAGCCAAACACACATCCTCCCTTACTACATGCCAATATTTCTGATAAAAGCAAGCACTAAAACCATCACTTCTTGGGGACTTATAAGGGCTCATTCGGAACATTACAGCTTTTACCTCCTCTCTTGTAAATTCCTTAGTTAGGAACTCATTCATACCCTTACTCATCTTGGCTTTGATAAATTTCGTACCAGCTTGGATCATATCCATAGTTGGTTCTCCTGATGACAAAACCTCTGCAAAATGCTTCTTGAAAGCCCCTTCAATCCCCACCTGGTCCTTCATCATTTTGCCAGATAAATCAGAAATTTCAAGGATTCTATTTTTTTTCCTTCTTTGACTTGCACATGCATGAAAAAACCTTGTGTTTCTGTCACCATACCGAAACCAGTTTCTTTTGGCCCTCTGTTTCCACTTCACATCCTCTTTTTCTAACAACAAACCAACTTCCCCTTTTAACCTTTTTATTTCCCCACTTATACTTTCATCCTCTACCTCCTGTAACTCCTTTAGTTTCTGAGTTTGTTCTCTCAACTCCTCTCCCTCTTTTTTGTTTTTTACTCTACCCCAATTCTGTAGGATAGCACCACATTTTGTTAAAGCCCTCTTCAAGCATGCTTCAAACCGAAATATTCTTTTCCTTGGCCCATTTATCCTATTCATAGATAAATGCAACACAATTAGTCTGTGGTCTGAGCACCTAGCAGGTAACACCTCTACCTTCACCTCCTTATACAGCTCATTCCACTTACCATTTGCCAAGCATTTGTCCAACCTTTCCTTTACAAAAGTACCATCCATATGACCATTGCTCCAAGTGTATTCTATCTCCACTATAGCCCAAATGAAACAACCCATTCTCCTCCATGGCCTCCCTGAACATCCTCATCTGACTCTCCTCCCTTTGTCCACCTCCCCATTTCTCGATTTGGCAAGTGATCTCATTGAAATCACCTGCCACACACCAAGGAACATTTGCTTCTAGTTTCAACATGTGCAGCAAATCCCAAGATGACTTCCTCTTGGCTGGTTCAGGATGGCCATAGAAGCTAGTGAATAACCACCTCTTTCTCAATTCCACATCTAGAATCCAGGCACTAACATGCCATCTAGAGTAGTTAATAATCTCAACTTCCATCTCATCAAACCATAGTAAAGCCAAACCTCATGCCTTTCCTATAGGATCCACATTAAAACTCTGATCATATCCCACTCTCCTTCTAACTCCCTCAATCATTTTTGTAACAATCATGGTCTCAATGAGAAACATGACTTTGGGCCTCTTATCCTTTGCTAGGGAACAAAGGACCTGAACTGTCCGAGGGTTCCCAAGCCCTCGGCAGTTCCAACATAGGACATTCATTGTAATAGGTGGGGCTACTTCACAACCACCACGTCCATATTGTAAGTATCAATCTCCTCTCGCTCTTCTCCCTTCTTTACTCTTTTTGCTTCTGTTTCATTTACCTCCCCCCTTCTCTTTTTTTCTTAACAGATTGGTCCCCCTCAACCCCTCCCTCTTTCTGTTTACCCCTTGCCCTTCTTTTCCACCTCTCTCTTTCCAGAAAATTTCCTCTTCCCTCATCCTCACTAGTCACCTGTGCACCCCCCAAAGTATTCCTTTCCTCTCGCTCCCTTTCATCCCTCCCTTCATTCCCCCCATCAAATACTCCAACTTCCTTTAGGATTATCTTCCCACTCTCCTCTCTGATGATAGTATCTTTTTTCACCTCCACTACCTCTTCCTCACTCCTCTCCTTCTCCACTTCTTCCTCCTTTTGTTCCCCTCTACTTCTTTCATCTTCTGTATACCCCTGCCACCCCCTAAAATTCCCTTGAGGACCTCCACTGGCTCTAAGCCAAGGACCAAATTGAGTACATCCCTTTTCCCCATGGATAATACAACCACACTTAAAACACAACGTAGGAAGTTTTTCATAAGTGAAAGGAACCCATAGCTTCTTCCCTTCCACCTCTATAGTTCTCCCTCTCGCCACTACCTTTCTCAGATCCATCTCCACCTTCACTCTCAGATAACTCCCCCACCCTACATCATCCTTTGGTGCATCCACCCCTTCCACTTTCCCTATGGAATCTCCAATTTCTTTCCCTAGACTATACACCATACACGATAGAGGTAAATTATGCATATGCACCCAAAGGGATGCCAGATCAAAGTTGATCTGAGATGGTTGAGTCATTCAATCAAACGGCTTCAGTGCAAACATCAAACTATCAAAACAACCAAGGCCGACCTTCCAACACATGTCTCTTATCTCCCTCGGTTGCAAAAGTTATTATGAAAATATTCATGCGAATCTCAGTGAATACAGGAGGTTTACTTACCTTCCAAATCTTGGACATCGTAGCACTCACCACCTCCCTCCCCTTGGAACGATTTGAACACACCTTCCTTATCAAGCTGCACTCTCCTTTGTTCTTCATTTTTATCGAGCCTCCGATCCGCACGCTAATGGCCTCATTTTCCTCTTCATTCAGACTCAGCCTCTTCCATATGCTCTCCAAATCCTCCATTGTCAACCGATGTACCACAATCGTGAACAGCAACTCCAACCTCACCTTCTACGGTGAAGACTTTGAACTTCTCCTCCTTTCGCGCCCTCAGGCTGTTATAGAGAGAGAAGACTACGATTCATATTGTAACACGCATATATATTTTTATTTTCACTTTACACTATTTTATTAAATAGATAACTTACATATTAATATTAATGTGTGATTTAATGTGCAAACTTACTTGTAAAAAGAATTTTCTTTATTATTTTATCTATTTCGTATAGACGTAGCATCTGGAGGCCTGGTACACGGCACTGATGTGGCTTATATTTAAAAAAGCAATAATACATGGGAGAAGAAGAAGAAGAAAACATATGGCCTTTTCCAAGAACCAAGCACGTCCTTTTCCTCTTTCTTCTCTTCCTTTCTCTCACACGGCAGAACCCTTAGTCCAAAATCTTCGACGGCTGAACCCTTCATTCTTAGATGTCTTCCAATCTCTCAGATTTGAGAATCACCGTCTGCCAGTTCTCTTCCTCTCTCAGATCGGCGTTTTGGACGGAGTCACTAAGCTCAGCCGCTAGCCACTTTTCGGCGTCGAACTAGGTAACACTAATTTGCAAGTTAACAGCTTTTCAATATCAATCGTCGGCCACTACCCATACTGTGTCGTTCTCGCTCAGTACCCAAGCACATGCTTTTATAGTGCGCATTAATCATTTTGCTTCAGTGGAAGGAGTAGTCAGTATGTTAACAAAAAAAACCAAACATCAATCTCTTCTACTTACTTGGCTAGCTTTCGATGCTCTTGCTGTTGGTGAAGTCCTTCAGTGGAAGAGACTAAAATCATGGTGTATTAGAAAATCATTAAATCGTGCTCAATTACCACACCAACCAAGATCAACAATGGCATGTACTAAAATGACAAGAAAACAAGGATAATATGATGCACATCAACAAGGCAATATACCAGTAGTCCACTGTCAAAACACCCAAAACACTAACTCTGAAAAAACAGATATAAAAAAAACTACCAGAAACCCAATTGAAACAGATAATAACCCTTGGGAAAAAATGTGAATGAAAATTTAAATATAAATAAGTGAATCAGAAAGTGAAATGCTTGCTTACCTTGCCTTGTTTTGTCAATCTCGTGAAAGTCTCAGAGAGCCGAACGGTTTGGTTAGTGGTAACGGCAGCCATTGGAGTGAATCTTGTACTTGAGACTACTAATCTATGAGAGGGAGAGTGGATAAAAGACTGGGTGCCAGGGCTCTTCTTCAATTGGAAGAAGCTGGGGACTTGAAAGAAATGGCCATGGCCAAGATAAAACAAAAGAGGAAAAAAGGTTTTAGATTTGTCTGCGGATACAAATGAAATACAAATTTGAGGAACGCGATTGATCTATAAAACGAAGCATTTCAGTACTCTTCCTAGAGGGACCATCCCAACCGAAAGGCCCTGGAGCGTATAAGAAGGCCCATGGTACAATAAAAACCAAGAAGCCCAGAGGTCATAGAGAGATAGTCAGGAAGAGTTTGAAGAGGGATGTGCATGGCACCACCTTTAACGGAAGGATAAAAACAGCAGGAAGTGACGCGATTATTTAAAATCCTAAGTGGCGATCCATTCCGATAAATCCTGAATGAGATATGTATAGTAAACGAGCCTATATATACAGGTAATCTTTAATAATTAAGGATAACTCGAATACAATCACATCTTAACTGACTTAAGTATCGGAGTGTTTGCAGGAGGAGCCCCCTCAAGTTTCATTGGGCGAAAATCTGCTGCACAGTGGAAGATTGGAAGTGAGACACGTCCTTTAACATTTAGCACCATCTGTGGGATTTCTGTGTGATTCAGCGTGGTTCTCACATGCCAATTATAACATGCTTTGTAGCAAGCCGAGCGATGGACGCCTTAGCCTCATCTGTGGAAGCGCGACTAGCGGTAGTAGAGGAAAAATTGAAACAAGTTCTGGAGGCCATGGGAATCTTACAAAACGAGAACAACGACTTAGGATAGAAGAACGCCAATTCCCATAATGTCAATGTGCCCGCTCACAGTGAGCAAGGTGACGATGAGGCCCATTGTAGGGTCGAAAAGGATACTGAACGAGCAGAGAAAGAAAGAATGCATGACGAATTGAAGGAGCTGGCGGGAAAGTATGAAGAGATGGCAAAAAGGATGGGCGGGTCTTCCTCGGTGGAAAGTCTACTACACCAAACGGATCTGCCATACAGTGCACAAATTATGGCTGTGTTGCTCCCGCCAAAATTTAAAGTTCCCCAAATAGACATGTACGATAGGTCCAAGGACCCGGTAGATCATTTGGAAAACTTTAAAGCTCAAACCACGTTCCACGGTTTCCAAGGGGAAATTGCGTGCCAGGCTTTCCCTTTAACCCTAAAATGGACGATTACGGGTTGGTTTGGGACCCTCAAACCGAAGTCAATAGACAACTTTGAAGAACTAGCAAAGCAGTTCTTGACCCAGTTCATGCCTAGCAGAAGACAACGATGCCCAGCCGCCTACGTGTTAACGGTTAAGCAAAAGGAGGATGAGAATTTAAAGACCCACTTGGCCCTTTTCAACAAAGAACGCTTAACAACGAATGAACAAGATGAGAAGATCACTCTGGCTGCCCTTTTAGAAGGGGTATGGCTGTGCAGTCCTTTTATGGAAGAATTGGCCCGGAGGACTTCTTCTACTCTCAGGGAGTTCATGGACAAAGCGGATGATTTTGTCAGTGTAGAAGATACTCTACAAGCTTTGTTGGACCCTTGTAAAGAAGATACCAAATTTGAGCAGAAGAACAAGCAGGCTGATAAGAAGGGTAAGCCAAGTAGACGAGAAAGAGCGAGGGAAGGGCGGTCAGATCGCAACCTCAGATTGGTACACAATAATCTGAGCGTACAGGAAGAAGAGAGAGAAAGGGAAACCCGACATCCTATCAAAATGGGCAGTCGGTACTGCAAGTATCATCAAAGAGGCTCGCACTAGATTGAGGACTGCACGACCATGAGAAAGAGGGTGGTGGAGTTAGCAAGAACCGATGAGTTGGAGTGAATGGTCGCAGAATGATCAAAACCAAGAAGGCGTCATGAGACTAAAAAACAATCAAGGCGAAGTTTCAGTCCAGAAAGAAGGCGTCATGTTAATGATCGTCAGGACAGGAGGGCAAGGTCGCCCCCAAAAGGCGATTAGAACAGGGCACCCATAAGAGAGATAAAGATTATAGCAGGAGGTTTTGCTGGGGTGGTATTTCCACATCCAGCTGAAAGGCGTATGCACAGAAGGTAAGATATGAAGAGTTATTCGTGGTGGATAGAGCACACAAACAACCAAAGCTTAGCAATGAGCGAATGGTGATATCCTTTGAAGAGGCAGACAGGGAAGGAGTTTTGTATCCGCATGATGATGCTCTAGTAATAACCCTCGTAATAGCCAATTATACAACCAGGCGGGTACTAGTAGACAATGGGAGCTCGGCTGATCCCCTTTGTCTGTTGACCTGGATACGGATGAATGCAGCAAACAAAGAAAAGACATCTTTCATCACAGACCGAGTGCTATATTGCTACCAGGTCATGCCCTTTGGATTGAAGAATGCAGGGGCGACCTACCAAAGGCTGGTAAACTGGATGTTCAAGGAGCAGATTGAAAAATCTATGGAGGTATACGCAGATGACTTGCTGGTAAAGAGCAAAGAGCCCGCCCATGACCTCGTGGATTTGTGAATGGTGTTTGGGGTCTTACGCCATTACAAAATGAGGCTAAAGCCAGCGAAATGTGCTTTCGGGGTCTATCGGGGAAATTCTTAGGCTTCATTGTGTCTAAAAGAGGAATTGAAACCTCTCCAGATAAGATAGAGGCCATAATCAGTATGAAACCACCATAAAATCTGAACGAGACTCAACGACTGGTGGGAAGAGTGGCTGCCCTGGGAAGCTTCATAGCCAGGTCAACAGAAAAGTGCCTCCCTTTTTTCCAAGTACTACGGAAGGTGCATCCTTGGAATGAGCAGTGCGACGAAGCGTTCAAGAGGTTAAAACAGTACCTGGCCAATCCGCCCCTTCTAAAGCGACCAGAGAAGGGTGATATACTCTATGCATATCTAGCAGTCTTCCCACACGCTGTATCAGCCGTTCTCGTAAAAGAAGAAGGAGTTGTTTGGGGTTTTACACTTAGTCCAAAAATAGAAACTTTTTCCTCAACTAGCTTTGATAAATCTCTTGATCAATGGCTTGAGAAGGTCAGATATTCAAAATAAAACATCACATGGTTTAAAAATGTGTCCTAAAGAATATCCAACCATCAAACTTAAAATCACATGGCTCAAAATCAATAAAACTTGGATCTAATCCAAAAACATCAAATCTTAGGCCTAACCGAAATTCTCTTGCATAGAAAAATCATATCTTTGAAACTAATGCTAAATATCTTCAAAATAACATCCTAACATGAAAATAAGAGACTTAGGATAATTATATAAAAATATTAAAGCCATTAGAGTAAGATCAAACCATGAAATATTCAAACTTTCTCCAAATAAAAACTGTTTTTCCATTTCTAGTTTTCAAGTTTCTAGATCTAAGAAAATCTATCATCAAAATCTTTATTCATGCAACAAAACTTTAATGAACACTATTAAACACATGCTAAAACCACTCCAAAAAATGTTCGGGCCAAAATATGTCCATTAGCTTGGTCAAAAATTTCAAAACATAACATACTCTCCAGTTTCACGACCAGAATGACCTTTCCATGGTTAAAAATACTTTTGACCAACCAAATGACCATGGAATGATACGAATAATATATATGGAAACTAGACTCAAAGGTGAACAACTTTTATGAAGGATTCATCGTGTGAAAATACTTTACAAAGGGTCAAAAAGCTCCACGCAAAAAGATCCAAAACTCTGCCCGAGAGAGCTCTTTTGGGTTTCTTTCTAAGATCGGGGTGAAGAAATGACGAAAGGAAAGGAAGTGTGTCTTGCATGAATCAAGGCTTCTGTATGGGGATGATATGGACCTGAATGACCTTGATTAGAGGTGGCTATGTGACATAAAGTGGAGAATAGTGACGGGCAAAGGACAGCCTGCAGAAGCTATGAGGTATGGGTATTGATGGGGTGGGTTTCTCCATCTCATCAAGGCACTATGGGGTACATCCAAGGGCAGTGAATGGTCTGCCATGTGGGGGAGAAAACTTCTTCAAGAAACTTTGCCAAGGTGGCCAAATTCGTGGGTCTTGGTGGGCCTCAACCAAGTGGGCTTCAATTTGGGGTTTGTTTAGGGTTTGAGATGCTATCAAGTCCAAATCCAATTTTTCTTGGCCCAATAAAATTTCCCAGGTTTAAAAGGTTGGATAAAGATGTCATAACAAGGATTTGAGAAATTAATAGCATGTGGAAGTGATTTAATCAAGTGATTAAACACAATACTAGAAATTGGATCAAAAAGGGTTTGAAGGCCAACTTTAGGGTTTGGGAAAACTGTTTAGGGTTTTAGTTTCAACCAAGATTTTAGGGTTTCAATTGGTTTCCAACCATTTAGGGTTTCACTAGGGTTGAAACCCCTTTTGTCTGTCTCAATTTAGTTGATCAGATGAAAAACGTTTTGCTTAGGTGGCATGATCTCACACCTTGATTTCCTTCACAAATCCATCTAATGGTTCCTCTTTGTGCCAAGTGTCTAATACTATTTACTATGTGTGGCTAAGATCTTGCCAAGTGTCTAAATAAAATTTCTCTAACCTAATTTGGACATTCCACACTATGATTTTGAATACACTGCACTTAGTGCGCTTATCGAGATTACTATTTACTTCAAAAAAAGCATAATAAACTTAGTACTGAAAAATCCTAAATATTCATATTAACCTACAGTGAAAATCGTTTACCAAAACTCAATCCCAAAGTGCCCCTAAAAATAAATTCACAATTTCAAACAGTCGTTTCGTCCGAAATTATGAAAATGGGTTATTGTGACATAAAATCCTAAATATTCAACTGAGTCTAGTGGTGTAGACTATAACATATTTTGACACTTCTAACTACCTCAAACAATTAAAAATGTATTTCTGGCACCATAACGAGTGATAACATTGACTATATTGACAGGCTAAAACCTTTGCGATTAGTCGATTCGTGAAAACTTATGGAGTTTTCATGAGATTCCTAAAGTCTATAGAAATTCCATCATTGAATTTCTAGCAGGCTGTTACAGATTAAGATTAAGATTACTCTAGGGCTCAAATGGAACCAACCTGCCTTTCAGGAAATTAGGGCTCAGATCCGGAAAGTGTCTTCTGGGAGGAAGTAGGTCCTCCACCACCTTGCACGAGGACGTTAGGGCTGGGCAAAGCTTCACTCTCGAGGAGGAAGACGGTGTTGGGGCTGGGCACCTCTTCAGTCTCAGGGAGGAAGGAGAAGGGAAGAGCAGAATGAAGTGGAAAATCTATCGTGAAAGGAAGAGCGTGAAGGGAGATTGTGTATCCAGCAAAATGACGTCGTAATTCTGATTACTAAAATGGTTCGTTTTTGCCACGTTGGTCGTGTGCACCCAGTCCTCTAACACGGGATTGCATAAAGACTTTCTCTCTATATATATATATATATAGGAGGACAAATGCGGTTTATGCCTTGAGTTGGTTTGATGACTTATGTCGGTCATACAAGTTGGTTTATAATAGTTTTCGATTTAAGTTTCCAATCAGATAATTATCCAACAACTATTATTTTACAGTGATTTGAACGGCGTCATTTTATCATGTTTGTTGAATTTAGGCTTCCACTTTCTAGAATCGGGTCTCCCATCTTCGATTATTCACTCTCCCATGTCTCGAGTCCCAAGTCTCAACTCCGTCGCTCTCACTCTTAGTCTCAACTCTCGCAGCTCCCACCTCCGTCGCTGTCTCAGTCGCATCTTCACTCTCTCAGGTAAGAATACTTGTTAGAGTTACATACAAAGGAAGCTAGGTCAAAAGATATTTGAATGAACCATGATAATTTTGTTTAGGTCCTGTCGGTATCAAAGGTCTGTTTAAAGAAATCAAAACACAAAGTGATCATGGGTAAAAATGGTTTCTCCTTTTTAGCTTCGATACTCATTTTGCAAAATTCTTTATTATTATTATTATTATTATTATTATTATTATTATTATTATTATTATTATTATTATTTATGTTCAAAACTCCAAAGGGTACTTTTCCAACCACTAATTTCCACATTCAACAGTCCATAATTCTACTGGTTTACTACTCATGAATCTCGCAATTCAGTTTTATTTTGGTTTCAGCAATGTGGGTGGGTGTTTTGATGTTGTCTGTATCTTATTAATTGATGAGTGTGAAAATTTGAGAAAGTGAGTCCAATCAGGAAGCGTGTGATAGTGAGTGATAGCGAGAGAGAACAAGAGAACCCTAGAGGAGCCATCGCCGCCGGCACTTGTCCGGCGAGTGACACCACACATCTGGAACAGAAAGGACCAGCAGACACTGGTGACATCACTAAAGGGTATCCGCCTGATGACTTGTAAAATTTCGTATTGTAGATTTTACAAAATCGCTCGAATGGAGGCTTTTGGCCACTCGAGCGAATTCAGGCAGATTCAAACGCTCGACTGCTACTCGACAGTGAGCTCGAGCGGGTTGCTGGAAAACAAAGATTGCTCGAGTCAAGACATTGGCCGCTCGAGCGAAATCAGGCAGAGTCGAACGCTCGATGTGCGCTCGATAGGACGCTCGAACAAAATCAGGCAGAGTCGAACGCTCGATGTGCGCTCGACACCCTGCTCGAGCGAACATCGTATTTTGACAGATCTAGGGTCTTCCGCCGTCACACCATATAAAAGTGATTTTTCACTCTATGGCCGTACCTTTTGGACTGGAGAACATTTTTTGGGACAGAAAAAAACAGCTAGAAGGATTCAAATCATCTGTTTTGGAATCATACACGAGCACAAACGGGAGAAAAGCATTGAAACATTTCCTTGAGTTTTTGAAGACGAGTTGCGGCTGCGAGGAGTATTTTTCAGCGTTTATTTTCTTGCAATATTCTCAGAATAATTATGGTGAATTCGTTTATATTGAATTCCATTTCTAGCATGAGCTAAATTTTATTTATTCTAGGAAAACGATGTAACCTAGTTCCGAACTATGCTTGATTGTCTATGCTAATTTAAGACAATTTTCTCTTTGTTTTTCTGATTTATTCTAAGTTTATTGCTTCTAATTAACTGGCCATTGATTAGATGATATTTAATCTTGTGATTTGCTATCGAAAGAGGGAATCATAGGGTAGATCTTGAATATTTCAGCATAGGAAAGTATAGAGATCGAAAGACTTGTATGAACCTATGTAGTAATTAAATCATTGGTCTTATTGCTTTCTTGCGTTATTAATTTGCATATTCTTGTGTGAATTGATGAACAAGAATAATTTCCAATTGACTATCGAAAGAGGCTGTTGGATGAATTAGAGATTTGCTAATGAACAAAAAGAATTAAATTAAATTAGCTGGATGAGAAAAGCATAGTGAAGAATTAAGTGAAATCGATTTCCTAGAAGTTTTCTTTCCCATTAATTTGATCTTCGAACGTCAGTTTTATTCCCTTTGCGTATTTCTCTTTAAGTTGATCTTAGTTTAATTTGCAACTACAAAAATCTTATTGATTCCTCTAGATAAAATCGAGATTAGTATAATTTTGGTATTTGGTAAAAGTAAGGTACCAATCCCTGAGGACGATTCTCTTCTTATCACTTTATTATAAAACTACGATATTGTGCACATGCAATTTTGCACCGATCAAGTTTTTGGCGCCGTTGCTGGGGATTGGTTTATTCTTATTCTTTTTGTCAATATTGATACAAAGTAATCTTGGTTTTAATTTAGAATTTTTATTTTTATTTTTGTTCTCCGGGTGTGTTTTTGACGTTGGATGCGTCGTGCTAGATCTCGTGATATTATTCCTTTTGATCCAGAGATTGAAAGAACTCTTAGATCACGAAGAAAAAATAAGATACTAATCATGGCTGAAGAAGAACGTTAGACACTACCACGCACCTTTAAGGACTATGTACGACCAGTTATGAATGGAAATTACTCGAGCATAATGCGCCAGACAATTAATGCCAACAACTTTGAGCTCAATCCAACTTTGATTAGCATGGTGCAGCAGGCTCAATTCAACGGATCGCCACTGGATGATCCCAATATTCATTTGGCAATGTTCTTGGAGATTTGCGACATTGTGAAGATCAATGGTGTTACTGAAGACACCATTAGACTGAGATTGTTTCCTTTTTGTTTGAGGGACAAGACTAGAGGTTGGCTACAACTCTACAACTGGGAAGCATCATTAGTTGGCAGGACATGGTTGAGAGGTTTCTTGCTAAATTCTTTCCTCCTGCAAAAACAGCCCAACTCAGGAGTGAGATTGGCCAGTTCAAGCAAAATGATTTTGAGTCACTCTATGAAGCGTGGGAAAGGTATAAAGACTTGGTTCGACATTGCCCACAACATGGATTGCCAGATTGGTTGCAAGTTCAGATGTTCTATAACGGGTTAAATGGGCAAACTCGAACTATAGTTGATGCTGCTTCTGGTGGAACTATGATGTCGAAGACAGCTGAGGGTGCTACTGCCCTTTTGGAAGAAATGGCCTCAAACAACTATCAATGGCCAATTGAGAGGACTTTGGCTAAGAAGGTTGCTGGAATTCATGACTTGGAGCCGATAGCAGCCCTTTCAGCTCAAGTAGCTACTCTATCTCATCAAATTTCAGCCTTGACAACACAAAGGATACCACAAAGTATAGAATATGTTGCATCTACAAGTATAACAGTTCCAAGTAATGAAGTGAGTCAATAACAAGTTCAATATATCAACAATCGGAACTACAACTATCGTGGCAATCCTATGCCAAATTACTATCATCCAGGGCTTAGAAATCATGAGAATTTGTCATATGGAAATACAAAGAATGTGTTGCAACCTCAACATCCTCCAGGATTTGATAGGCAACCAATCAAGAAGAAGATGTCACTTGAGGATGCCATGGTTTCCTTTGTTCAGGAGACCAATGCAAGGTTTAAAAAGACTGATTCACAGTTGGACAACATTGAGACTCATTGTAGCAATATGGGAGCCACTATAAAGAATCTTGAAGTGCAAATTGGGCAACTAGCCACTACCATCAATGCCCAACAAAGAGGAGCTTTTCCTAGTAACACTAAAGTTAATCCAAAGGAACAATGCAATGCCATCACACTTAGGCGTGGAAAAGAAATTGAGAGGTCACCATTAAAGGAGAGCAAGTCCACCCCTACCGCTGCGAACAATGGACAAAGCAAGGATCAAGTAGAAGAAGAGGAGATTGTCAATGAAACCGACATGCCTCCAGCAATTTCATTTCCTGACAATCCTCCTGTTCTTGCTCCTCCACTTCCTTATCCTCAGCGTTTTCAAAAGCAAAAATTAGATAAGCAATTTTCTAAATTTTTGGATATTTTTAAGAAAATTCACATAAATATTCCTTTTGCAGATGCCTTGGAACAAATGTCAAACTATGTCAAATTCCTGAAGGACATCATTTCCAAGAAAAGAAGGTTGGAGGAGTTTAAAACAGTGAAGCTTTCTGAAGAATGCAATGCCATTCTTCAAAAGAAATTGCCTCAAAAATTAAAAGATCCGGGGAGTTTCACTTTGCCTTGCACTATTGGGAATTCATTTTTTGATAGGGTTTTATGTGATCTTGGTGCTAGCATTAATCTTATGCCACTTTCTATATGTAGGAAATTAGGACTTGGAGAGATGAAGCATACAACAATTTCTTTGCAACTAGCGGATCGGTCCATCAAGTATCCACGTGGAATCATAGAAGACGTATTGGTAAAGGTGGATAAATTTATTTTCCCTGCTGATTTTGTGGTGTTAGACATGGAAGAAGATGAAGAAGTCCCTCTAATTCTTGGCCGACCATTCTTGGCCACGGGAAGAGCTTTGATTGATGTTCAAAAGGGTGAATTAACATTGAGAGTTAATAAGGTAGAAGTTATGTTCAACATCTACCAAGCCATGAAATTTCCAGAAGATCCAAGTACTTGCTTTCGGGTAGATGTCATTAAGCAATGTGTAGAAGAGGCCTTTCAAGAAGATATGCCATCCGATCACCTAGAACGCTGTATCACCACTTCATCTCATGCTTTTGATTTTAATAATTTTGCTGTTTATGAATCTGACTTGCCTTTTGTTAGTGAAGAATTTCTCCACTATGTTTTTGCTTTGGGAGCATTGCAGCAGGTTACATCACTTAGTAATGAAGTGGGGAAGCTATAGCCGGTGGTACCAAAGGCTAAATCTGAAAATGCTAAAGAAAAGATGCAGAAAAATACAATTCCGGAGTTGAAGCAATTACCTGAGCATCTTCGCTATGCGTTCTTGGGGGATAGTGATACCTTTCCAGTTATTGTTGCTACATCACTCACACCTGAAGAAGAGGAAAAGTTGATGCGTGTATTGAGGGAGCATAGAACAGCCTTGGGATGGACTATTTTTGACATAAAAGGAATAAGTCCCTCCATTTGTATGCACAAGATTTTAATGGAGGAGCTTTACAAGCCAACGATCGAGCACCAAAGAAGATTAAATCCAGCAATGAAGGAAGTAGTGAGAGCTGAAATTTTGAAACTCCTTAATGCTGGAATCATTTATGCTATTTCAAACAGCTCATAGGTAAGTCCAGTGTAAATTGTACCAAAGAAGGGTGGAATGACGGTGGTGAAAAATGACAATAATGAGTTCATTCCTACAAGAACGGTCACGGGATGACATGTATGCATGGATTACCACAAGTTGAATAAAGCAACAAGGAAGGATCATTTTCCACTTCCATTCATTGATCAAATGTTGGATCGATTGGCTGGGTACTCCTACTATTATTTTTTGGATGGTTATTCGGGGTATAATCAGATTGCTATAGCTCCTGAAGATCAAGAGAAAACTACATTCACATGCCCCTATGGAACGTTTGCTTTTAGGAGGATGTCCTTTGGATTGTGCGACGCCCCTGTGACATTTCAACGTTGCATGATGACTATCTTTTCTGATATGGTGGAAGATATAATTGAAGTTTTCGTGGATGACTTTTCAGTTTTTGGCACATCTTTTGATCATTGTTTGCATAACTTAGCTCTTGTTTTGCAGAGATGTGAATATAAAAATCTAGTCCTGAACTGGGAGAAGTGTCATTTTATGGTTCAAGAAGGGATCGTGCTTGGCCATAGAGTGTCATCTAAAGGAATTGAAGTGGATCGAGCCAAAATTGCAACCATAGAGAAACTACCACCTCCAAAGAATGTGAAGGGAATCATAAGTTTTCTGGGACATGCGGGATTTTATAGAAGATTTATTAAGGATTTTTCTAAACTCTCTAAACCTTTAGGTAATCTTCTTGAGAAAAATTCTGCATTTAACTTTGATGTTGTTTGTTTGCAGGCCTTTAATGCACTCAAGGTGAAACTAATTTCAGCACCAATTGTGATTGTGCCTGATTGGAGTCAACCTTTTGAAGTTATGTGCAATGCAAGTGACTTTGCAATTGGAGCAGTGTTGGGGCAAAGGCGAGACAAGCTGTTTAGAGCCATCTATTATGCAAGCCGAACATTGAATGAAGCTCAGTTAAATTATACAACAACTGAGAAGGAGATGTTTGTTATGGTGTTTTCTTGTGATAAATTTCGGTCTTACCTCATTGGTACAAAGGTGATAGTGTTCACTGATCATGCAGCACTTCGCTATTTGTTTGGCAAGAAGGATGCTAAGCCTAGGCTAATTCGTTGGATCCTACTTCTTCAAGAATTTGATTTGGAGATTCGAGACAAGAAAGGAAGTGAAAATTTAGTGGCTGACCATCTCTCTCTGTTAGAGCAAGAGGAAGAAAGACCAGATTCAGTGGTCCAAGAGGCATTCCCTGATGAGCAGTTATTTGCATGTGAGATCAAGCTTCCGTGGTATGCTGATATTGTTACCTACCTAGCTTGTAAAGTTTTACCACCTGATCTTACTTACCATCAACGCACGAAGTTATTGCATGATGTGAATTATTATCTTTGGGATGAGCCTTTGTTGTTCAAAAGATGCCCAGATCAAATCATTCGAAGATGTGTGCCGAAAGAAGAGATGCAAGACATCCTCCATCATTGCCATTCATCATCATATGGAGGACACTTTGAAGCCACCCGTACAGCAGCTAAGGTACTTCAAAGTGGGTTCTTTTGGCCTTCTATTTTTCGTGATAATTACACTTTGGTGAAAACTTGTGACCGGTGTCAACGTATGGGAAATATTTCAAGGCGTCATGAGTTACCACTGAAAGGTATCTTAGAAGTTGAGTTGTTTGATGTTTGGGGAATAGATTTTATGGGGCCTTTTCCTCCTTCTTTTGGTTTTGCTTATATCTTATTAGCAGTTGACTATGTGTCAAAATGGGTGGAAGCAACTACTACAACAACAAATGATGTAAAGGTAGTGCTCAAATTTCTGCACAAGCATATATTCACAAGATTTGGCACTCCACGAGCTATTATTAGTGATGAAGGGACTCACTTTTGCAACAAGTTGTTTGAAAATCTTATTTCTAAATATGGTGTAAAGCACAAGATAGCACTTGCTTACCATCCTCAAACTAATGGCCAAGCTGAAATTTCAAATAGGGAAATCAAGAACATCCTTGAAAAGACGGTCAAAACCAATAGAAAGGATTGGGCGAAGAAGCTTGATGATGCTTTGTGGGCATACCGTACAGCCTTTAAAACACCTATCGGGATGTCTCCATACCGATTAGTGTTTGGAAAGGCATGTCATCTTCCTGTGGAGTTGGAGCATAGAGCTTATTGGGCTGTAAAAAAGTTTAACTTTGATTTGAAAGCAGCAGGTGAAAAGCGACTTCTTCAATTGAATGAGATGGAAGAGTTCCGGAATGATGCATATGAAAATGCAAAGATCTATAACGAAAGGACGAAGAAGTGGCATGAAAAACAGATTCTTAGGCGAGAGTTTGCTCCAGGACAACAAGTTTTAATCTTCAATTCACGACTCAAACTCTTTCCAGGAAAGTTGAAATCAAGATGGACAGGTCCTTATACAATTCATGAAGTTTTCTCTTTTGGAGCAGTAGATTTGAAGGACAAGACAGGAAATATTTTCAGAGTTAATGGTCACAGATTGAAGCACTACTATGGAGAACAAATGGAGAGGAACTATGCATTTATTCCTCTTGGAGATCCTAATTGATGATGATTGAAAAGTCTGGCTGTAGACTTTAAAACAAGCGCTTATGGGAGGCAACCCATAGATCTTTCTTTCATTCTTTCATTTATTTTATTATCTTTATTTATTTAGTTTTAATAAATTGGTTTTTGATGCAGGTTTATTTAGCATGAATAAAGAGCTGAAAAATTTTAAACCTCGGAAGATTCATCATGCAACCAGGGAAGTTCCTTTTATTTCTTCAATCCTTTTTACTTTTGCATTGCAATGAGGACATTATTTAGTTTAAGTTTGGGGGTGTAAACTCCTATAGTCATTTGATCCTTTTATTTTCTAAGTCTTGGGTTGTTGATGGGTTGTTTGATTCTCTTACCAAGCATGCATTGGAGTAAGATTGAATTCTCTATGACTCTGAAATTTGTGATTGAAGATGGTTTTGAGAAAAATTTTCAAAACTTTCTTTTATGTCAAGTGGAGTTTTGTGGGTACTTTGGTTTAAATCTTTGACCTTGAACATAATTGAGCACATAGTCATTTTTCTCTTATTCCATTTTGCTTATGAAGAGAAGAAGTTGAATTAATTGAAAGAGGGAAGTTCGATTTTGCTTTGCTCTAGAATTCGTTGATGGGTCCTTGAGGCGAAATCCTAGTTGAGACCAAATATTAGAGAAATGATCTAGGCATTTCTTTGGTATAACCAAAAAGCTTTCCCAGCCATCCTAAATATCATGCCATCATTACATGGTGTGTTTCCATTGTCAACCCCCTTGAGCCTTCATAAGCCTTTATTTATTCTTTGAACTACATAAACCATGCTAGCTCTAAGCCTGAAAAACAATGAATCTACCTTTGATAGTTTGAGAAAATACTTTGGTGGAGAGTACATTTAAAAGAGAAAATTGGTTTCATGATGAACCGTATTATGTTTGCTCTGTTTGATCAAAGAAGAAGAAGAAGAAGAAAGGAAGTGACTGGAAAAAAAAAAAGAAGTCGCTAAGCGGAGTGTGAATTACCTCAGATTTTGTTAATGGAATTGTTGGTATTGCATCAGTGATTGCAGCAATAATAATGCCACAAGTATGAGCATATTGCCAAGAAAGAGCTATGATTTGAATCATGTGAGTATCTCTTTTAATGTTCTTTTCACTAAGTATTTTTCCAGTTTGCTTTGATTTTTCATATCCAGTTCTTTCTTAACCCTCACCCTGTGGCCTATCATTACAACCTTATTAAAGACCATTTGATCTCTGATTTTGGTGTTGACTACATTAGTGGAGAGGATTTTTGAAAATTGGACTTATGGGGTTAAGTTTTAAGAGAATTCTTCTGATTTTGGTTGTGCTACTTTTATCTGAGTTTGCAGGTGGTTTGAGATTAAATTGACTATATCATACACACAATCAAGGTCTTAGCTTTAGGTTGAAGTAAACGCCTAACTCTTGCTTGACAAATTGTAAAATTTTTGATTGATTTTCTTGCTATCTTTCATGTTAAAAGAGTAAGATACTAGTGATGAAGTCTAAATTCATAAAAGGTTGGTGAGTGATGATACTTCTCTTTGGGGTCGAGTTGATATTGCCTAACTATCATTTGCTTTTCTTTTTGTTTGAGGACAAACAAAGTTGTAAGTTTGGGGGTATTTGATGACTTGCAAAATTTCGTATTGCAGAATTTACAAGATCGCTCGAACGGAGGCTTTTGGCCACTCGAGCGAAATCAGGCAGAGTCGAGCGCTCGATGTGCGCTCGACACCCTGCTCGAGCGAACATCGTATTTTGACAGATCTAGGGTCTTCCGCCGTCACACCATATAAAAGTGATTTTTCACTCTATGGCCGTACCTTTTGGACTGGAGAACATTTTTTGGGACAGAAAAACACAGCTAGAAGGATTCAAATCATCTGTTTTGGAATCATACAAGAGCACAGACGGGAGAAAAGTATTGAAACATTTCCTTGAGTTTTTGAAGACGAGTTGCGGCTGCAATGAGTATTTTTCAGCGTTTATTTTCTTCCAATATTCTCAGAACAATTATGGTGAATTCGTTTATATTGAATTCCATTTCTAGTATGAGCTAAATTTTATTTATTCTAGGAAAACGATGTAACCTAGTTCCGAACTATGCTTGATTGTCTATGCTAATTTAAGGCAATTCTCTTTTTGTTTTTCTGATTTATTCTGAGTTTATTGCTTCTAATTAACTGTCCATTGATTAGATGATATTTAATCTTGTGATTTGCTATCGAAAGAGGGAGTCATAGAGTAGATCTTGAATATTTCAGCATAAGAAAGTATAGAGATCGAAAGACTTGTATGAACCTATATAGTAATTAAATCATTAGTCTTATTGCTTTCTTGCTTTATTAATTTGCATATTCTTGTGTGAATTGATGAACAAGAATAATTTCCAATTGACTATCGAAAGAGGCTGTTGGATGAATTAGAGATTTGCTAATGAACAAAAAGAATTAAATTAAATTAGCTGGATAAGAAAAGTATAGTGAAGAATTAAGTGAAATCGATTTCCTAGAAGTTTTCTTTCCCATTAATTTGATCTTCGAACGTCAGTTTTATTCCCTTTGCGTATTTCTCTTTGAGTTGATCTTAGTTTAATTTGCAACTACAAAAATCTTAGTGATTCCTCTAGATAAAATCGAGATTAGTATAATTTTGGTATTTGGCAAAAATAAGGTACCATTCCCTGAGGATGATTCTCTTCTTATCACTTTATTATAAAACTACGATACTGTGCACTTGCAGTTTTGCACCGATCACTGCCGCTGGATATCCCTCCAGCGACCTAGGTAGTTTCTTCTCACAGAAAGTTATGATGGGTCACTGCGACCTCTTCGCTGGCCTTCGACGTCGGAGTTTCTTCTGTGATTGATTTTTTTTGGGTTGGGTCTCTTTTTCCAAGATTTGTTAGGAGCAGCAACCTTGTTGGCTTCCATAGAACTTATTGACGGACACCGACGACTTCTTCGCTGGCCTCTGACGTCGGTCTACTGCCGATGACTGGTTTCTTTTGAGTTGGGTATATATTTTTCCAGCCTTTCTTGATAAAATGAAGCCCCGTACAGCTTGAAGTTGTGTTAGTATGGGTCAAATGGTGCCTTTTTGGGTGGAATCAAAGGCTTTTGAGTTTTTGCCAGAAACTTGGAGGTCTTCTTTAAAAATAGTGGAAAGGGGCAGAAGGTTTTGGTGATAGGTAGTAATGGGTCGGAATGGTATATAGATTGGTTGATTGCTACGGTGGGAGAAGCATTAATGGCGGGGAGAAATACAGATTATACAAAACACTTGCATGAAGGTAATAGAGAATTCATGGCCCAACGATGCTCCAACAAGCATGGTTGGTATCTAACTATCACCGAATATGGTGGAGGAGGCCGGCGGAGCAGTGTTGTAATTCTTGAAGGGCATGAAGGACAAGGTTGGAAGGAGTTTGCAGCTTAATTACGCTGAGCTGAGGATTTTCCCTGTGATGAGGGGTCAAGAAAGGAAAAGAAGATTGAGAACACCAAAGACACAAGCACATCCACGGTGGCGAAGCGATCGTATGCGATAGCTCTAAAGATGGGTCATGCTTCTGTGGCTCAGAGTAAGGGGAACGGTGAAAGTGGTATGCAAATCATGCAAGGTCAAAACCAACTTGAATCGATGCAAAATTCTCTAAAGGATATGGAAAACCAACTTGCCGAGTTGAAGACAACAATAGCTTTCTTGTCAACAAAAATAGACATGCTTTCAGCTGGAGGCAACATGGTTGTTAAGACTAAGATAGGCCCTATTCCTTTAAATTTAGCTAAAGGAAAAGAAAAGATTGGATTCAGTCTTGTCCCTATAACTAGATCCAGGAGAGCATGGCGAGTCAATAGGAAATCTAGGTTATTTGAAGTGGGGTCTTCATCGGATGTTGGTGTAGAGAATGTACTAATGGAATGTCATTCGTCTCAGGTAACATAGGATAAACCATTCGGTAGCACTACACCCTTGCCCGAAAATGGTAAAGGAGATGTAGGTTCCGCTGAAGTTGCTCGTTTAGGGTCGCTTGAGGTGAAGGGACTTGCTGTCATCTCAGAAGCTCTAATGGGGATAGAAAGAAACAATGGAGTTGATGAGGAGGTACGGGACTTGTCATTGGTCCCTTGCATGGAAGAAAGTCCAGAATTGGGAATGCAATTGGTTAATGTGTCTGAGGATAATGTTGCTCCCCTGGTCTCTTTTCCTCTGATAGCGGATTGGATTCTGCTTAAAGTTAACGAGATTCTGCCTTTCATGGGTATTTCACATGGAGGATGCGAAGACCAGTTCAATGAACTAATCAACCCAATCGAGGCAAGCAACGTGCTTGAAACCAAAAGTTTCAAGAAAAATAGGGAGTTACAACATCTTTCTTGGGCAATTAACTACAACACTAAGGAAGGTAGCTCAGTTAGAAGGAAGTCCAAAGGGAGGGCAATGTGAAGACGTGAGAACAAGGGGCGTTTTGGGTATTTGTTATATGGGAAACAAGGGGTTGAGGTTCAGTGTAATTTTTGGGTATTTTGGGTAGTTTTGGGATTAGTATTGTGGGTTGTTTTACTTTATTATGGGCTACGTGTTTTCTTGTATACGTTCAATGTACTTGATTACTCCTTTTGATATATAAAATATTTTTACTTATAAAAAAAATTGATGATTCTTGATAAAAAAAAAAAAAAAATGATGATTCTTGTGAACTCTGCCCTATATTCCTGCAATCATTTTGATGAGTAGTGTCCATTTGTTCTCAGTTTTAAGAAGTTTTCTTGTTGATCAGCCTTTGAATTTGAGAAGTCTTTTAGATTTAAAGGGCAATAACCATGATTATTAAAAATAAAAAATAAAGTGGTGGGTTTAGTAGAGTTCGTGATGGGCATGAAATGAGGATCTTGTAAAAGGCGCTATTGGCTTACACCATCAATGAAGACAAAGTGGGAAACTAAAAATATATGCAGATCTTATAATTGTATATAACTCTGTACTCTAGTTTTGTTTGTTTGCATATTCTTTTGTTAAGAACATTTGGGAGGCTAGAGAAAGAGAAAACAAAAAGAAAATGAGAAAAATATGGTACCCAATTCAATTGGCCTAGGTGACTAATTGGCTGAAAGATCCCGCAGTTTTGAATAACATTGAATAGTTTTATGCATATGTGGTTTATTTATCTGTGGTTTGCTAAGTTGGTTTTGGGGGCTGGCCATTGCAGCTGGGCTTTTGCTTTAAACATCTCTCTCTCTCTCTCTCTTTTTTTTCAACATCTCGCACAGCTTTTGTGATTTGCTTTATATTTTTTTTATTTGCTCTGAGTTTTATGCCTAAAATCCAGTTGGGTTCTCTGTATTTGTATTATATCACAGGTAAAAGGGCATACTCCAGTGGTCCTCAGTTTTCCTATCATCGAATCCTTTTCAGACAAACAGTGATTCAACACCCTATTGGATCCCAGTCTAAGCTATCATGTGCTGTCAATAAGTCAAGAAAAGTTCAAAGAATCTCCTCTATCACTCTGAGCATTAGGCATTTGCATCGATCATTGAGAATAAAACATTCTGCATGCATATGTTTTGTCAAAGAAAATAGCCAATATATATGTTGCAGTAGTTTTGCATTTGTATTATTAATTAAGCATTTAGTTTGGTAGGTTATTGTGGCTGTAGACTCTGCACTTGGGTGAGCTACAATATGGATATGTACACTCTGAATAGTAATAAAGAAATGTGAAACTTGGTTGGTTGCTTTAAAGAATGTTCAAAAAAGAAAAGTCATAGCACAGCCGTGGAACTCACACTTTTTTGCAATGTTTCATGCTTCCCGAATGAATATTTCAGCCTTCCTGAAGGATTTTTTAGCCCATTGCAAGAAGACATGCTAGTTTTGGTCAAAGCTTCTTTTTTATTCCTTTTTTGTTTTTTGTAGTGCTATGCTTGTTGAAGGCCTGGAAATGTTTTTGCTTTGGTGTTTTCCTTTTCGATAGTTATTAAATATTATTTTTCTTTGGAGTTTGCCCAAAATAATTTTGTCCTTGGAAGCTAGAATAACCCCAACTTAATATGTTATTGACATATGTATATATATGTATTATTGTGAGGATTTACTCCTGTATTTACAATGAGCTTTTTCAAGCAAACTCAGTATTGCACATATCATGATGCTGAAAGCAAACTCACTGCACATATCATGATGTTTACCACCTGTGTTCTCTTAAGAACTAAAAATAATAATACAAAAAACAAAGAAAAAAATACCTCTCAAGAACGGGAAAAAAAATACTAATACTCATAGCCAAAAAAAATCCTCGTGCACCTCTCCCTTTTATAGCCATTTAGTACGTGCATCGGGCCAAATTTCTATTGGTTTTAGGAATCTCGTGAAGACCTCATAAATTTTCACGAATCTATTAATCGTATAGGTTTTAGTCTAACCACATAGTTAGTGTCATTACTTACTACGGTATCAGAAGTGTGTTTTTGATTATTAGAGATAGTTAGAAAAGTTTTAATTGGACACATGGAAAGATCTTAGCCACCTCACTCTTCCAAGTCTACACTCCACCTTTAGAAAATATCTTGAGTTGATTTTTGTGGATATTATTGGGTAAAAATATCTTGAGTTGTGATTTTTGTGGATATTATTGGGTAAGAAAGGCCAACACTCAACCCTCACTTCAGCATCATCCTCTTCCATATCTTGTGTATAAATATCTCCAGCCCACTCCCCATGAAATCATCTTCCTTTACACTTTTCATTGAAAGAACACCAAACATTCTCTCGGACAGCTTTTAGGTGTTCTTTTGCATGTCCATTTCAAAGCTTTTTAAAGTGTTTTATCATAAAGTTTCCTTCATAAAAGTTGTTTATTTTTTAGTCTAGTTTACGTGGATAGCTTATTTGTTCCATTTTAAGATCATTTGGTTAGTCAAATATTGTTTAAACTCTAGAAAGGTCATTCTGAGAGATAAACTGGAGAATATGTTGTATTTTGGAGTTTTTGACAAAGCTAATGAATAGATCTTGGTCTGAAATTTTTATGAAGTATTTTTAACCTATGTGTATGATTATTTTTTGAGGATTTGTTGCATGATTAAAGATTTTATTAGATCTAGAAACTTAGAAACTAGAAGAGGAAAAACAGTTTCTGTTTTGAGAAAGTTTAAATCTTTGGGAGTTTAAACCTATTCTAATGGCTTTGATAATTTTATTGGAGGATCCTAAGCCTCTTATATACATGGTTGAATATTATTTTGAAGATATTTGATGTTATTTTTAAAAGATATGAAATATTATGTAAAGAGATGTTCGGATAGGCCAAAGTGTGGATGTTCTAGGCTCCATATATGTTTTGGTTAATGTTTAACCATGTGATCTTGAATTAGAAGCTTATATATGTTTTAGGACATCTTTTTAAATCATGTGATGGTTTGGTTTGAAGATCAGATCTTTATAAGTCATAGATCAAAAAGGTTAATCAAAACAAGTTAGAAACAAAAATCAATAGAAATAGCATATGGGAATTTTGGCCCTATGGAGTTTTAATACTTGTGATTAGTTTTAAATTTTTCTAAATTGATATTTGAGTTTAGGATAAAATTTACATGAGGCATGTAAATTTTAGTGACTTTTGGAGTTAGCATGCAAAATTCTTAAGTTAGGGGTAAAACAGTCATTTTCCTACATGTAGAGGGTAAAATGGAAATTTTACTCTTTAAGTTAGTATTTTTTCATATTTTAAATTATTAGTGATTTAGTTCTAATTTTTTAGAATCACTAATTACAATTTCTCGTGATCGCGCTTGAGCTTTCATAAGAAACGCGGAGATCAAGGTAAGTTAGCTTTTAACTTACTAGCAGTTTACTGTGTATGTGTGTTAAGTAAAGGAACTACAGTGTATGTATGTGTGTTATCATATATGCCATGCCATGCCAAGTTATCACATATTCGTCTATTACACAGAATTTATTCTGTCATGAGTTTTCATCTGTTACATAAGAGATTCTGTCAATTATTACTATACATTGCAAGTACATCATGTTAAATATGTCATCTATTACATGTATGTCTTGTCATGTTCACTATTACAAGTATGTCATGTTAAGTGTGTTTTCCGTTACATGTGATACTGATTACGCCCAAAGAATAACGCGGTAGTTGTAGCACAGCTTTGGGGTGTCGATTCCACACGGAGACAAATTAAAAGAATAGTAAGAGGAACAAAGAAACTAAAGAAAAATATTAAATAAGTAATAGAGAACAAAGATTAATTTTAAATGTAAATTCAAGTGAAGCAAAATGATTAACAGAAAAAGTACTCAAATTTGACAAACAGTAGAGCGTCGGGAATCCCTTGCACAAATCTGGTATTTTAATTATTCTTAATTCATTGGATAACTCAATTAGGAACTCAATTCCCGAAATTCCCAATCGGAAGATATAGATTTATAAACCAGACTTAAATAAAATGTAACCCTTTGAAAAAATATTCACCACTTTTAAAAAACGTGAATTACTATCCCTATTGATAAAATCTAATGATGACAATATACTCAGGAAGCGATATTGCAGCAAAAAGTTAAATCAATATAGATAAATAATTGATCCAAACATAATCAAAGCACTAATCCATTCAATAGAAAAAGCATGACTGAATCCATAAACACAATAAATTCTATGATTATTCGGAGAAGAAAACATCAACGATGAATTGAGAATGATAAAACAAAAGAGTTTTAGCAATTGAAAATCAAATACATGAATTAAGAATAAATTAGAAATACCATCTAATGTGCAAGTTCATCCCTAACCCTACTAGATAATTTAGTTACCCATAAATATACTGGACAACAAAAATCTCCAGAGAAAACTGAAGCGAATGGTGGCCATAGAAGTGATTTTCTCCTCTCTTCAGATCTGCCTCTTGTGCCTCTTCCTCCCTCCATTTCGTGCTAATGATATGCTTATATAGGGTAGGAAAGAAACCCTAATATCCTCTTAATTTCCGCATAAAAAAATCGCCTAAATTTTAGGATTTATCTTGGCAGCCACGTACAGCCTCCAGGAGTTCGAATTTGGAAATCCTTATTACAGACAAAGTTATAACCCTTTAAAATAGCTTTCCAATGTATTAAAAATCGCATCAATCCGATATGTGAGTAAAATGATAAAGTCAAAAGACTAAATTATGTCCAGACTGTCTCCTAGCGAATTTCAGACTTGGACTTCTTTTGATTTCATTTTGTGATTTTTTTCTTTTTCTTTTCTTCCAAATTGCTCTCAAACCCCATGAATGTCCTCCTTTGAATTTGACTGGGCTTGACTTGCTCTTTTATAAACTCTGAAATTAGACATAAAAAAAACTGCTTAGGAGTATCCCAACGTAAATAGAAATTCAATTTAAGAATACACGTTAATTCCTATGATTTCTATTCACATTTTAGCATTTTAGTCCAATAATATGGTATATAGAGTGCACTTTCGCACACTCATCACACCCCCCAACTTACTCCTTGCTAGTCCCTAGTAATTTTCATGTCAAAACAACGAAAGAGACCAAAGAAAATCACACATAAAGGCCATCAAGTCACACTTTCCAGATTCGCATATCAAAACAATCTAAGGAATCCAATAACCCATCAAGATCAATCCACCTATAGCAATCCACAGAGTGTGTGTGTGTTCTCCAAGCCATAATTATCGTACCACTAATCTTGACACATGCAACATCAAGAACATCTTAAGCAAAAGGTTCAACTCCATAACTCACGGGTATAATAGTGTTTCGTGTAAAGGCTCTCTCTATGGAGTTGATAATGGGTGTATACACACTCTCATGGAAAATTAGGCAATTATGTACAAGCAACAAGCAAACATTGATCTTATGATAGGAACACTAACCAATGAGACTTCCATCAATCTTTCCAACAGCTTACTTAGGATCAGAATGGTCAACAAAAAAGGTTGTAATGTGGCTTGGTTTTGAGGTTATATAAAAAAAAAAAAAAAAGATTAAAGGGATTCAAAAACTTCCAAGTACATACAAAGGGAATTTTATTAAATATCTCAATAGACCACACTTCTCACTTGATATACTCTCCAACTTTTCAGATCATCAAATAATAATGCTTTTCCTTCTTCTTAGTTTTTTTTTTTTCAACAATTTGATGGACAAACACATGCCACTTTTGTATTCTTTCCATCTCTACCAACTTTTTTTTTTTGGAGCTCACTCAATTGACCACTTTGCAACTTGTACTCTTCTCTTTTCTCTGTCGTCTTCTTCTTCTTCTTAATTGAAAATGATAAATTAAAGAAAGAAAATACAAATTCCACACCTAGTATACACTTGGAAGTAAAAAGGGTAAGAAAATATGTGTATAGGTTATACTCCAATGTGGAGAGGCATGGATGATATATGGGCATATGAAAAGAAAAAGCTACAAGTGTTTATTGGCTCAAAGTTGGCTACTAGGGGTCTATGATGGAAAGGATAGCTTGAAAGGCTCAAACGTTAATCCTAAGTTGACCTTCGTCATATCCCAAGTATATCCACCATTGTACCGCAAACCATGTAATGATATTCTCAAAAGAAGTGCCTAATTCAACAGATCAATGAACGCTTATCACAATTTACTACATTTGTATGCTCTCAATCCTCTCCAAACTCACATGAATACTTAAGCAAAAGAGTTCTCTAGCTATATGTGTCAAACCACCATCTTACCACAAAACTTGGATAAGTGCATTAAGGATTCTGTGAATGTTTCAGCAAAAAATGATTTGGTGGGTTTGGTGAATTCACGAAGATGGCTATGAATGAGAATGAGTACACATGTGAAAATGATGCACGTGTGATGCAAATTAAAAAAAAATTGACACATGAAAATATGCCACAGAGTTCCAACAAGCATTTTAAATACTGAATTTGCACCACCACCCCCCAACTTAAATGAAACATTGTCCTCAATGTTTAAGAATCAAAATTGAATGGGGAGTAACTGAAAATGGTAGAATACACCTGATGAGTGATGTGGGTAGCTCCCTAAACATCAAAGATGGTAATCTGAAATGACGAAATGAAACTATCCTGCAATCAAAAACAAAGAAAACAACAGTAAACAAAAAGGAAAAGAAAGAAAATAAGAAAAAACAAAAACAAAACAAAGCAAAACAAAATAAATAAAGAAACACATACCTTGGTGGTGTGGTCAAGGTTGATAGATTGGATCCACAAGTGGAATGTCTTCCACTTCCGGAACTTGCCTATCAATTAATATTTTAAGGCGTTGACCATTTACTTTAAAGATTCGACCATCCTTAGGACCCTCTATTTCTACCACCCCATTTACAAAAACATTTTTCACTAGAAATGGGTCAGTCCACCTAAACCAAATTTTTCCTTTGTGCTTGTGAGATCCAAAATCATATAAGCATATTCGGTCATTAGGTTTAAACCTCTTCCTAAGAATATTTTTATCATGAAACGTTTTCATTTTAACCTTATAGACTTTAGACTTAGCCAAAGATTCCAATTTAACTATTGGTGCTTTCATACTTACAGGAATCTGTTTTCCACATTTTTTAGGCAACTCCTCAAATTTCTGTTGCCAAACCTGTGTGCCATAATTATGAGTTTCATCAAAAGCAGCACAAATATCAATAACATCAGATGAATCACTAACAGATGTATTAAACTCAGAATTCACAAGGGAATATTCAAGGGGATCAAAATCATGAGTTGTGTGAACTCCCTTGTCAATGAGTGCATCAATCATATACGTTTGGTGGCACTCGTCATATGTTGGCTGCTTCTCAATATGGAAAATGTTGACCTCCATGGTCATGTTTCCAAAAGATAACTTCATCAACCCATTCCTGCAATTTATAAGTGCATTAGCCGTAGCAAGGAAAGGTCTACCTAATATAAGAGGAACTTTAGAGTTAGATTCAACAACTAATTGAGTGTCCAAAATTAAGAAATCAATAGGATAATAAAACTTGTCAATTTGGATCAAAACATCCTCAACTATCCCTCTCGGTTTCTTAACTGAACGATCAGCCAACTGAAGCACGACAGAAGTAGGCTTAATTTCACCCAAACCAAGTTGCAAATAAATGGAATAAGGCATCAAATTAACACTAGCTCCTAGATCTAGCAAGGCTTGCCCAAACTCATGATTTCCAAAATTACATGCAATGGTTGGACAACCAGGATCCTTGTACTTAGGAGGAATTCGCTGCTCAATTAGAGCACTAACTTGCTCTGTCAGAAATGCTATCTTCTTAACATGGTGCTTCCTCTTAACTGTACACAAATGTTTAAGAACTTTTGCATAAGTGGGAACTTGTTTAATAACATGCAAAAGAGGGAACTTGTTTAATAACATGCAAAAGAGAAAAGTTAATCTTTACCTGCCTGAGGTTCTCCAAGATTTCATTACTAGGATCCAAAGTTCGCATATCAAATTTTAAAGCTTGAGGAAATGGTACCTTAACTGGACTCTTGATTACCTCGGCATCCTTGGGGAACTCGGTGCTATCATTGCTTTGTTCCTCTTCAACATCCTCTTGCTTATCAGTTGTTGGGATGTGTAAGGACTTACCACTTCTTGTCATAATGGCATTGACTTCTTTTAAATTTTTTTGTGCCATATGCTGACCTTGGGGTGCGGATTGAGCTTGAGAAGGAAACTTGCCACGCTCATTCACACTCAAGGAGCTCATTATCTTGGATATATGACTCTTTATCTCTTTGTTTTCTTCAACAACCTGCATAATCAAAGATTCAAACTTTTGATTAGTTTTACTCTATGCCTCAATAAAAGCATGCAAAGTGTCTTCTAAAGGACTCCTAGAAGATGAAGGGGCATGATATGGTGCAGGATATGATCTAGGGGGTTGTGCAGGCGGTTGGTTTTTAGACTTCCAGCTAAAATTGGGGTGATTACGCCACCCAGGATTGTAGGTATCAGAGAAAGGTGCAACAGGCTTCATGTACATACCTAAGGCATTACATTATTCCTCATACATCCCTCTCATCTCAGTAAATGTGGGACACTCTTGGGCAAGGTGATCTACCCCACCACACACAAAACATCGTCCAAAAGACTCTGCATGATTAGCCACGTGTGTTGGCTTTAAGTCTTTATTCTTCAACACCTCTAGCTCCCTAGTGAGCATCTCAACCTTAGCCTTTAGGTTATCTTCTTCCCTGAGATGGTAAATTCCACCACCATTTAGGTTTCCTGCAGGTTGTGACCTATTTGTGCTCTCAGTAGCACTAAGTCCAGTCCAAGTGTGAGCTTTTTCAGCAAGCTCATTGAGGTATTCTATGGCCTCATCAGGATCTTTCTGTAAGAACTCACCATTACACATCATCTCCACAAATTTACGCTCTCTAGGTGTAAGTCCCTCATAAAAATAGCTCACTAAGTGCCAATTCTCATACCCATGGTGAGGACACATACTCAATAGCTCCTTAAATCTCTCCCAAAACTGATATAAAGTCTCACTGTCCTTTTGTACAAAGGTGGAGATTTGCCTTTTTAAAGCATTGGTCTTATGTTGGGGAAAGTATTTATTAAAGAAGACCTGAGTCATCTCATTCCATGACCCAATAGATCGTGGTCTCAAAGAGTATAGCCAACTCTTAGCTCTATCCTTCAAAGAGAAAGGAAAGAACTTAAGTCTCACAATGTCATCAGTTGCATTTTGACTATGAAAAGTCGCAATTACTTCCTCAAACTCCCTAATGTGCACATATGGATTTTCATTCTCCAAGCCATGAAAAGTAGGGAGTAACTGTATCATCCCTGTTTTAAAATCCAATTGGCGAATATTAGCTAGAAACATGATGCATGATGGTGTGGCTGTGCGTGTGGGTGGAGGTAATCCTGAAGGGTCCTAGTGGGTTGATCTTCATGCTCACTCATTTTCTCAGAATTAGAAGAATTTTCAAACAAATGATCAGAAAAGTTAAACTCAGACTCTAACACAGGTCTACAAGCAAACCGAACAAAGGCATCTCTATACCTGTGCATGCAAGGTAGAGAAAAATGCAACACTAAAAAAAAACTACAAAAAGAAATAGAAAATAAAAAAAAAATGCAGCAAGCTAAAAGAGGGAATGAAGTTACCACCTTTACAAACTGTTGAAAAGAAAAACTCTCTCACAATTCTTCTACCATCTCCCCGGCAACGGCGCCAAAATTTGGCTATGCCCAAAGAATAATGCGGTAGTTGTAGCACAGCTTTGGGGTGTCGATTCCACAAGGAGACAAATTAAAAGAATAGCAAGAGGAACAAAGAAACTAAAGAAAAATATTAAATAAGTAATAGAGAACAAAGATTAATTTTAAATGTAAATTCAAGTGAAGCAAAGTGATTAACAGAAAAAGTACTCAAATTTGACAAACAGGAAAGCGTCGGGAATCCCTTGCACAAATCTGGTATTTTAATTATTCTTAATTCAATAGATAACTCAATTAGGAACTCAATTCCCGCAATTTCCAATCGGAAGGTATAGATTTATAAACCAGACTTAAATAAAATGTAACCCTTCGAAAAAATATTCACCACTTTTAAAAAACGTGAATTACTACCTCTATTGATAAAATCTAATGACGACAAAATACTCAGGAAGCGATATTGCAGCAAAAAATTAAATCAATAAAGATAAATAATTGATCCAAACATAATCAAAGAACTAATCTATTCAATAGAAAAAGCATGACTGAATCCATAAACACAATAAATGTTATGATTATTCGGAGAAGAAAACATCAACGATGAATTGAGAATGATAAAACAAAAGAGTTTTAACAATTGAAAATCAAATACATGAATTAAGAATAAATTAGAAATACCATCTAATGTGCAAGTTCATCCCTAACCCTACTAGAGAATTTAGTTACCCATAAATATACTTGACAACAAAAATCTCCAGAGAAAATTGAAGCGAACGGTGGCCATAGAAGTGATTTTTTCCTCTCTTCAGATCTACCTCTTGTGCCTCTTCCTCCCTCCATTTCGTGCTAATGATATGCTTATATAGGGTAGGAAAGAAACCCTAATGTCCTCTTAATTTCCGCATAAAAAAATTGCCTAAATTTTAGGACTTATCTTGGCAGCCACGTACGGCCTTCAGGAGTCCTAATTTGGAAATCCTTATTACAGACAAAGTTATAGCCCTTTAAGATATCTTTCCAATGCATCAAGAATCGCATCAATCTGATATGTGAGTAAAACGATACAGTCAAAAGACTAAAGTATGTCCAGACTGTCTCCTAGCGAATTTCGGACTTGGACTTCTTGTGGTTTCATTTTGTGATTTTTTTCTTTTTCTTTTCTTCCAAATTGCTCTCAAACCCCATGAATGTCCTCCTTTGAATTTGACTGGGCTTGAATTTGACTGGGCTGTTTTAGGAAGAACAGAGCAACACTAAGTAAAAAAGGAGGAGAGGCTTGGTTCGGCTAGGGGGAGAGCACTGCACTAGGCAGTTCGAGTGGGAGCTTCTCTTTCATTTGACTAGGGGACCTATGGAGACGTTGGAAGGGAGGATTGATTTTTTTGGCTTTTGAGAGAGAGGCAGCAGGCTTTTGAAGGAAAAAAAATGCAAGGGGAGCGACGAGAGGGACTAACAGGGAGTGAAAATGGAGAGAGGATTTTCATTTTTCTGTTTCAGCTATGGCTGGATCTGAGACGTAAGAGAAATAGGGACTTACGGACTGGAGAACATCAAACGGAAAGGGACCGAATGAACTGGGCTCTGTTCTCTCTCCATTTTTTTTTCTCTCTTAAGGCTAGTTTCTTGTGTTGATTTAGTATTTTATTTTAGTTTTTTTTTTTCATGGACAATGTTTATTTGATTTTCTTAGCTCTTGTGTTGAACATGGTTGGCTAAATCTTTCGTACTAAGGTTAAAGGTGAAATCTAATGGTTTAGACATTGTTTTTGGATCAACATTGAAATTTATTTTGTGAGCTTGATCGATTGAATAATTTTATTATTAGATATTTGATTATTTATATATTTATTTTGATTCATTGTGATTTCCGAATACAGTGAATGCTTGAAAAAATCTCTGTGATATTCAAATGAGCTTGTGAATGTTTTAACTATCAATCGTTCATGCTTAATCATTAGTGACTATTCCTTTTGACCTTAAATGCTAAATCTTCCAATTAAATAGAATCATTATTCTAGTTTAATTGAAGTAAATAGATCGAAAACAATATTATAAATTATTAGACGGATCCTCAAAACTTTAGTCATTCTCCATATCGATTTATTTTATCATTTTAGTTTAATTCTGTTACTTTAAAAATCTTCATCTCAGTGATTTTCTTGTCTACTTGATTGCACGTTCATTTTAGTAATTTTTTTTCTTTGTTTGAGTTTATTTTTTTCATCATATAAGTCAATCTCGGTGGATTCGACCCTGTTAGGTACTGCAACACCTGTATACTTGTAGGTAAAATTGCACTAAATTTTTGGTTCACTAGTTTAAGTCAAAGTTTAGGTGCAACAATAGACTCGTATGCTTCATGACATATGTTCGTGCTATATGATGTATATTCATGCTTGTGACATATGACAATATGACATGGTATAAACATTGTAAATATAACAAATATTTAATTGAAATATGATTCATTTGCATGAAATTTTCTAGCTAGCATATTATCATACATTAAGAGTAAGTTAAAAGCTAACTTATAGAGATCCTTGGATATATAAGTAGAGCGGGCTGATATGAGAGATATTCTAAGGTTAGAAAATCTTATTTAATTAAGAGAAAATCATAACTCATTACTCCTTGTGCAATATTTGCAAAATTGCCCCTCAACTCTTGGGAATTATATTTCTAATAATTGCAAACGACCTAATTTTACCAAACTTCACATATTTCATCTTTTCACAAACTTCAGATGTGGCCAACCTAAAAGAGCTTGGAGAAATGGACTATTCCAAGCAAAGATTCCAAACCAAAGACATGGCCTCCAGGACCAGCTCGAGTGTACGTAATTACTCTAAGAGAGGCAGATGCTAATGCACCAAAAGCATATAGAGCAAATGCCATTTCTGGTATTTTTCAAGACCTATGTATTGTTAAGTTTAGCTAAAATTGATTGAATTGCAATTGACGATATTATTGCATTATTGTCATTATGGGGGTAATGTCAAGACGTTGAGCTTTGTAGCTTGTATGCTATTGGTTTCAAGCAAGTCACTTTTTAGTTACTGTGATTTTCGCACGTGTAGAGTTCACAAGCCGAATTGTTACCCTAGTGGTAAGAGTAACAATTCTCAATAGGAGTATTACTATTCATATGTAACACCCCACTTAAAAGCTTCTTAGGGCTTGGCCATAGTAACCATGATGACCCTAGCTAAGTAGAAGAGGTGATTATTAAGAAAAAAGAAATTTTGGTTGAATTGGCAAAGAAGCTTACATTATCAACTTAGTATATTGAGAAAATTCTAGTGTAATATTGATTTTTGAGGAAAGAAGCCAATAGGCCTAGAGAAGAATGACAAGTGGCAATGATGGGCTAGTGACTTGGTTAAAATACTAGATGGATTTGGGAAGGCCCAAGAGGTTGGTTTAATAAGGGTCCTATCTTATTAGGTAAGAAGAGAAACTAAGGCTTAAGCCCAACTTATTAGACACAATATATGAGGTCAAACCTAGTAAGCATAAGGTTATTGGGCCCAACATAGTACGATTCAAGAGTATTGGCCCAATTGAGGAAAGACCCAAAGTTGGGACCTAACTTAGCCGACTATTGAGGCCAAGGATAAGCCCAATAAATCTGGACATGAGGCCCATACAGAGGTTCACCTTGAAGCCCACACATAAAGGATTTAATAGTTGGCCCAACAAGACCCAACACTCAAAGCCCAAGCCATATATTTCTTTTCACTCTTCCAAATGGTATCCGCATCCACCATATCATTGGTTTCCATTCTACCCAAGCTTAAACTACATGCCCCTCGGGTTCCCTTTCAACCACAGTAAGGCTTCAAACTTGAGTTAAGATTACCATTCATCTCATCCATGAATGGTAACTCAAAGCATCATGAATGGCATAGTTTTCTTGAAACCCTTTTGTAATATCCCACTCCTTCTTTCTTTTATATTTACGAGCCTCGTTCTGCATACCGAACCTCGATAGCATGTTTTAAAAGATATCAAGTGATTTTTAAAGTAAGCCCAGTGTTTTAAAGCATTCGAATATTTTAAATGTCTTGAAAATATTTATATGAGATATTTCCAGTGTTATTGGACTAAACTTGATTTTAAATAACACAATTATAATATTTTTGAAGAGCTCCAAAAATATTATAATTGTGGAAAATTATTTGATTTTAATGATTTTAGTCATTTAAAAATATTATGAGATTTAAATTATGTTGAAAACTCTAAATTAATTTAAATAATTTTATTTGCTTCAAGTAATTAACAAGACTTCATCATTTTAATTAATGATGAAGGAATATTATTTTATGATCTTTAATTTATAAAATAATATTTTATCTTAATTTCTCTTAGTGTCTTAAGTTAAATAAGTATTTTCATTCCTTACAGTTAGATCATTTTGTAGATCATATGAAGAAGGGCCTCAATTAAATATCCAAGCTCCCTCACTTTTCCCTTTTCCCTCTCTCTCCTCCCTTCCCCCCAGTGTGCACAACAAGCCTCTCTCTTCTCTCAATTGTGCTTCTCCTTCTCCAACCCGGTGTGTCCGCACGCCGACCAGCCTCGCCGCCGCCGCCGCCGCCAGCGTGTCCCCCTCACGTCAGCGAGTCCAACCCCACCAACGGTGAGCCCCACGACAGCTCCCTCTCTCTCCTCCTCCCTCTTTCTGAAATAGGTAAGAAAACCCATTTCTCTCCTCCATGCACCGTCGTACGCGGCCAACTGGGCCACCGAGCTCCATCATCGGCTCCACCACCTCGCTAGCTCCACTCCCATGGCTTTGCAAGCCACGGCAATGCCTCCTTCCTCCTCCATCACACGCACACAACTCGTAGGCAAAGCACGAGTTCTCCACCGTGCGCCACCATACACAACCTCCAAGGCCACCGCGCCACCATCACCGTGATCCCTAGTCATCGATGAATCCCTCCACCACATCCAGCCTCCCTCTCCATCGGATCACCCCACACATGCACCCACGAAACCCACACGAGTTCACCCCTTCAGCCAGGGTGTCACCACTGTACACATCCACCCATGGCCTCCAACAGCCATAGGTAGCTTCCCCTGGCCACCCTCTTCCTTCCTCAACTACCCATGCCCCCGATCTGGCCTCCCCTTCACGAAGCTCCTCTTCAACCCTTTTTGGATGCACCATTTCGAGGCCACCATGAGCCTCCCATGGCCACCCTTACCAGATCCACCAACCCACACACCCAAACAACCACCATACATGATGAACAGCCACTGTACATGGCCAACTACCACCGTACATGGTGTTAGCTGCCACCCACGAACCCCTTGCCATGTCGGAACCCTCGCTCAGCCCGTATCTAGTAACCAAAACCCTAGGTCCAATCCCCAAGTTAGCCCATTCTAAGGTAACGACCGTGACCCCTACTACCCAAACTAGTGGCTTCTGATGCCACTGGCCATGCGGACAACAAGTAACGCACTGGTTGACCCCGATGATGGTATAAACCTCTCTCCCTTGTTATTTATGTTAAATGTTTGTTATTGTAGAGTTTTCCTTGTAGTAAAGTGTTGGGCATAGTTGTGGACTGTGCTGTGAAGTGTGGCTGTGAAGTCTGTGCCGTAGTTGAGTGTTGGGCATAGTTGTGGACTGTGCTGTGAAGTGTGGCTATGAAGTCTGTGCCGTAGTTGTGATGTGGTGTAGTAGTGTGAAGGGAGTACACATGGAGTGTACTCCATGAGGTGAAGCGATACACTGTGTGGCGTGTTGCGAAGAAAATGATGGTTGCGTAATCGAGGAGCGTAGAGCATGTGGTGTAGTGTCTGGAATTGTGGAATAGTGTCCCAAAATAACTGTGATGTGGCTTGTAGTCCGAGGTGATAGGTGTCACCTTGTAGCTGACTAATGGCTGAAAGTATGTGTGAAGTGGCATAATAGTGTAAGAGTAGCGCAGCGAAAGCATGACGGGGGAATGTCACGAAGTGACATGGTTAAACAAGCAGTCGTGCTTGTGATGGGTGAGGCGTTAGTGTAAGAATGATGTAACGGGATGTGAGGTGATGTGACAAGGTCACGATGTAGCTTGGGAGTAGTCTCAAGCTATGTGAGGCGATGGAGATGTAGTTGTGAATGGAGCCCTATCATGTCAAGTGTTGGGATGAACTTGTACAGGGCCGGGAAGTAGGAAGGTTCTGCTGATCGGATTTGAATAGAAGTTGGTATCGGAGTATGGAGCTTGTTTATACAAGCGGGCATTCAATAGATTATAAGTTGATATTAGGTGACAAAGGGGTAAGGTACATGTGCCTCTAGCGAAACACGTGTGCCGGACGAATTTACCATATAAAATGGGTAATTTTTCCCAAGCATGGTCGCATGATGTTTAAGCCTCAGAGTTAACTTAAAGCCACGTGGCGTGTATGGATGGGCATGAGGTTTTGGTGTGAACTAAGATGCATGGAGGTAGTGATGGGAGTATTGTCTAAGATTGGGATGCATGACTCTGTCGATCAGAATCATGCGTCAGAACGTGGTTAATAAAAGGATAAGATGAAGGTCTCAGTGTCTTAATCATAAGGTTTTAACTTAGTAAATAGCACGTAAGAACATGGGTTAGAAGAGAGTGTTCCAAGCGAAGTGTAGTTCTATTTCTAGTTTAGTTACTTATGTACTAAGATAGAAAATGATGTTAAGGTTATGTGTATGCATATAGGTTGCCATTTGACACGCACATGAATGGACTGCATGAAATGAGTATGGCATAGAGTCCAAGTAAGTATTATGTCCATACTCTTCTACAGTTTACTAAAGATATGAAAATGAAAATGAAATGTCTTTCCTTTACGATGCTTTATGAAATGACACAGATGAGGTTTTATGAAAGAATGCTAAGTATAACTTTTCAAGCATAAGTATGTAACAGCCCGCCTTGGCAGCCCATATTTATGCACCCCAAGTATGTAAGTGTATGCATGTGAATGGATGTTATACGTAGTAAGTACTGGATGTATTTTCACGAAATGAAATGCGAGGCTGATGCCTCATGCTTTAAGCGATGCTTTAAAGAACGCCAAAAAAGCGTTTAAAATGCCCTTATGGAAGATGATGCTTTAAATGATGCCATGAACTGATGTTTTAAATGATGCCATGAAAGATGATGTTTAAACTCATGCTTTTAAATGACTTTTATGAATGAACAAACTGAAGGATAGAAAGAACTACAAAAGACTAAAATGAATGAAAGGACTGAAAACTTTAATGTATGAAAATACGTAACGGCCACATGAATGTATGAATGGGTACCAAAGGACTAGATTTGGTAGATTGCAATGCTGGGTAAGTAGTACTGGTAGTGTACCCAGTACTACACCCTGACAAAATGGATTCCTAACCAATGGCCATGGGCGGAATCAAGATCCAAAAGACCACTAACCCTTGCATATGGAGCGTAATAGTGTGCTACGGCCAATGAAAGTGATAAGAAATAATGTATGCATGTTAAGAAAGAATACATGTATGGTCAGACTCTTTAAGGAAAGAAGGCAGCAAGACGTGAGGAACTGTTTTACAAAAGAAAAACTTTTTTTTTATTGAAAATCCCCGCCTTGTAACGTTTTAAATGAATGAATGTCTATGTATTGTATGTATGGAATGATGAATGCATGACTGAAAATTTAAGTTGTTATATTTTAACTATATGAAGTAATGCTAACGAGTCATCTCATTTTAGGTTTTATGCATGCCCTCCCAAGGACAAGATGAGCATGACGCATAAGGACGGACATGGCCCAGGGGGAAGAGAATGAAAGCCTAGGCATAACATTTGTATGAGGAAAATAACATGTCATGAAAAGTTATTGTTTTTTTAAAGATGAATGAAAAAAAAAATATTCTCTATAAAAAAATGTGCATCAAAGTTTTTCTGAAAAATGTTGAGGAATATGGATGGGAGACAAGGATGGATTTTTCTGCATGCATCTCATATTTATCATTAATCATGCATATCTTATCTCTGTGCAAGTTAGTTATTTAACTTATTGAGATTTCAAGGAATCTCAATATGGTAGTCCCACTACCATTTTACCTCGAATGGTAAAAGTTGTGTCAAGATTGATATACGATGAATAGGATGAACCGTTAGCTTTAGATGGTTGAGGCCCAACCCTGAGTGGAAGCTAGATTTGATTTTAGTGATTATAGCAATGGCTCTATACAACATAGAGAATATGAGAGCATTGATTTGACTAGGAGACTTTGATGCATTAATTGTATTAAGGAGATTCTATCTCCCACTTTATGTCTAAAGTTATGTGGATCTCTTAAGTGAGGTAGTATCTATTATTGTTAATAAATCCTTTGGGAATGTTTAGTTCATTCTAGCATGAATTTTTTTATAAGTTACCGTTATTCTGATGTGATTATTTCATACTAGGATGCATTGCATATTAATTGTCATAAATGGGAATATGTAATCTCGTGTTGTATGTCTTAACTCTCCAAGTCTTCGTTCCATCCCAAATTGTGACATGGGGTGTCACATCATACCAGTGTAGGCATAGAATACCATTTAGAAGTACAAGGAAGGATATTGAAGGTTGATTAATAATTGGGAGTAATTGGAAGAAACACTAGCCTTATTAGAATTCACTTATGATAATAGTTTTATCCAGCCTTCATTAGATTGTCTCTGACGAGGTGTTATATTTGTGGAGACATAGTTTGCCATTATATTGGAGCCAAATATGGGGAAAATGAAACCTTTATCTTGGGGATTTACGTAAACAATAGAAACATACCCTTTTGATTAAAGTCAGAATTAGAAATAAGTCTTCATAGATAGAAGAGTTATGCCAACCATAAGAGAGCGAAAGCCTTCAGTTTAGATTAGTGCCTGATCAATTATCGAGGTACCACCTATGAGGAGGAATGATTTGTTTTGGTTATGAAGGTGTAAGCTAGTTCTAGGTAGATGGAATTCCTTGAAGAAATAAAGACGGTGAATTAAGTTGTGTATGGATTAAAATATTTCCAAGTTGAGTTACAAGGACACCTGAAGTTTTGGATTTAGGAAGTATACTCGTATGACCTAATCTAAGTTATAGAAGAATCCCAATGTCACTCGTTGAGTTGAGAGAGAGAGTTAAGGAATGGCACAATCTTAGTGGTAGAAATATATGTAGTGAATAACTCTTTGAGTAGTAAGGAAATAAGTGACTCCACTTAGGCAAGGATTCAATGTCCTAGACAGTTAGCCTAGAACTTGTTAAGTTTAGGCATTAACTTTTGTGAGTGTTATATTCTCCTTTTATAGGGTACCTGTTATTTTGTATGCTCTTGTGATGGTTATATATATAGGAATGGTATAGGCTATGAGAGAATGACCTTGCCTCATAAGGAGTGTTATCCACCTATTCACCCGACCATGTGGATGGGTCGAGATAGCTTCAAAGTGAGGATGGCAAGGGATGGAGCTAAGTCTAGTCGAGCAATAGTGGAGTGCACCGTAGCCGCCAACCCTGAATCCACGACGTTAGGGTCATCAATGTTGTCTACTCACTGAAGACGACTACTCATGGAGGGTCAAGTACATGATAGTGACAAGGAGGAGGTCGAGCAACACTTTGGCCTAGGACATTTTGGCAACGAGGCATATGATTCTAATGATGATGCATTCTACTACTTGCCTCAGCATATTGTGCCGATGGAAAATCGACTCACCCCCACCCGCACTGACTAACGATGATACGTCTAGTGATGGACAATAGGCTTGGTGATCAACATGTTCTCCTTAGTTTGGTATAGTTGTTTTAGTACTTGCATCGATTCCGAGAACGAAATCTTTTTTTTAGAATGAGAGGATGTAACAACTCGTCAGAAATTCAACGAAGGAATTTATTTAGGCTTTAGAAACCTTGTGAAGACCCCAAAAGTTTTTACAAATCAACTCAATCGCGTAGGCTTTAGTCCATTAGCATGCCACCCACTATGATGTTGACCGGTGCAAAACTGCAAGTGCACAGTATCGTAGTTTTATAGTAAAGTAATAAGTAGAGTATCGTCCTCAGGGATTGGTACCTTACTCTTGCCAAATACCAAAATTTTACTAATCTCAATTCTATCTAGAGGAATCGCTAAGGTTTTTGTAGTAGCAAATAAAACTAGATCAACTCAAGAGAAATAAGCAAAGAAAGTAAAACTGATGTTTGAAGATCAAATTTAATAGGGAAGAAAACTTCTAGGAAATCGATTTCACCATAATCCTTCACTATGCTTTTCTCATCCAGCTAATTTAACTTAAACCTCTTTTGTCTATTAGCAAATCTCTAATTCATCCAAAAGCCTCTTTCGATAGTCAATTGGAAGTGGTTCTAGTTTATCAATTCACACAAGAATATGCAAATTAAATAATCAAGAACGCAATAAGACCAATGATTTAATTACTACATAGGTTCATACAAGTCTTTCGAGCTCTATACTTACCTATGCTGAAATATCCAAGATCTACCCTATGATTCCCTCTTTCGATAGCAAATCACAAGATTAATAATCATCTAATCAATGGCCAGTTAAGTAGAAGCATTAAACTCAGAATAAATCAGATAAACAAAGAGAGAATTTGCATTAAATTAGCATGGACAAACAAGCATAGTTCGGAATTAGGTTACATCGTTTTCCTAGAAAGAAGAAAATTTAGCTCATGCTAGAATTGGAATTCAACATAAACGAATTCACCATAATTGTTCTGAGAAGATGGGAAGAAGAAAATAAACACTGAAAAATCCTCCTTGCAGCCTCAACTGGTCGTCAAAAGCTCAAGGGAACGATTCAACGCCTTTCTCCCGTCCGTGCTCGTGTATGAATCCAACGTACGTGCAATAGATTGGAATTCCGTCTCCAAAACAAATGATTTGAATCCCTCTAGCTATGTTTTTCTCTCCCAAAGAGTGTTCTCCAGTCAAAAACCGCGGCTCTAGAGTGAAGAATGGCCTTTTATATGGTCCCACGGCGGAAAACCTAAAATCTGTCAAAATACGATGTTCGCTCGAGCGGGGTGTCGAGCGCGCGTCGAGCGTTCGACTCTGCCTGATTTCGCTCGAGCGTCCTATCGAGCGCACATCGAGCGTTCGACTCTGCCTGATTTCGCTCGAGCGGCCAATGTCTCCGCTCGAGCGATCTTCGTTTTTCAGCAACCTGCTCGAGCTCCCTGTCGAGCGGCAGTCGAGCGTTTGAATCTGCCTGAATTCGCTCGAGCGGCCAAGAGCCTCCGCTCGAGCGAACTTGTAAAATCTGCAATATGAAATTTTGCAAGCCATCAAATACCCCCAAACTTACAACTTTGTTTGTCCTCAAACAAAAAAGAAAAACAAATGATAGTTTAGGCAATATCAACTCGACCCCAAAGAGAAGTATCATCATTCACCAAACTTTTATGAATTTAGATTTCATCTCTAGTATCTTACTCTTTTAACATCAAAGATAGCAAGAAAATCAATCAAAAATTTTGCAATTTGTCAAGCAAGAGTTAGGCGTTTATTTCAACCTAAAGCTAAGACCTTGAGTGGGTGTGTGATATAGTCAATTTAACCTCAAACCACCTGCAAACTCAGATAAAAGTAGAACAACCAAAATCAGAAGAATTCTCTTAAAACTTAACCCCATAAGTCCAATTTTCAGAAATCCTCTCCACTAATGTAGTCAACACCAAAATCAAAGATCAAAAGGTCTTTATTAAGGTTGTAATGATAGGCCACAGGGTGAGGGTTAAGAAAGAACTGGATATGGGAAATTAAATCAAACTGGGAAAATACTTAGTGAAAAGAACATTAAAAGAGAAACTCACATGATTCAAATCATAGCTCTTTCTTGGCAATATGCTCATACTTGTGGCATTAAAATTGCTGTAATCACTGATGTAATACCAACACTTCCCTTAACAAAATTTGAGGTAATTCACATTCCGCTTGGTGACTTCTTTTTCTTTTCTTT